>NC_141620.1:48410991-48710991 GCF_047967505.1 Dipteris shenzhenensis
TTCAAAATTTCCCACCTTTTTTAAACTATCAATCCTTGTGTTTGAAAAGACAAACGTGTGGAAACTTGAAAATTGTGTGAAAAGACAACCTTGTGTTTGAAAAGACAAACGTGTGGAAACTTTGAAAAAGTGTGAAAAGACAAGCATGTGCAAAAGGAAAACTTGTGGAAACTTGAATTTTAAAAATTTTCTTTTTTTTAAATTTAAAATGAGTTTCACTTTCATTTTCAATTTACTAGTTTAATTTGTCAATTAAAATTTTTGAAATCTTAAGCTCATGTTCTTGATGCAATTACGACTAAACTTGATGTCAAATCAATCAAGTGCATTTTTTTTGGATATGCTGTAGAGTTGAAGGGATATTAACTCTATGATCTAGCCAAGATGAAGTTGATTATATCCAGGGATGTTGTCATTGATGAGGCTTCATCATACTTTGAAAGTCCGACTATAGTTTCTACTCCGCCTCACCCAATAGTTCCACTGATAACATTAGATTTCTTTGCTGGTTGAGTCAAATAGTATGCAGTCCACAATGACCACTCAGAGTAAAGGCAAAGAGAAAGTCCTTGACATAGTGGATACAGCAACTACAGCGGTCATCACCGAGATTCCTGAAAGTTCCACTTACAATCTCAGAAGATCTTCTCATGATCAAAAGACACTTGAGAGGTGGATTTGCAAGAGCAACTATGTGTTCATGTGGCCAAAGTGATGGAATTTGATGAGCTCACGGCAGTGCAAATCCCCGAGTGGCAGCATGCAATGGATGAAGAGTACAATGCTCTTCTCAAGAACCAGACTTGGACCTTGACAGATCTTTCTACAGAGAAAAAGCCCATAGGATGCAAATGGGTTTACAAAGTCAAACTCAACTCAGATGGAGAGGTTGAGAGATACAAGTCCAGGTTGTTAGCCAAGGGATATGCCCAAGAGTATGGTGTAGATTATGAGGAGACCTTTGCACTAGTTGCAAAAATGACTACCATGAGAACAGCCATAGCTATTGCAGCTCACTTTGATTGGCCCATCTACTAGATTGGGTGTGAAGAACGCCTTCCTCAATGGCTTTCTAGATGAGGAAATCTACATGATACAACCTCCAAGATATGCTCTTACCAGGATGGAACAAAAGGTCTGCAAGTTGCAAAAATCACTTTATCGTTTGAAACAAGCTCCTCATGCATGGAATACAACGATTCATCATCACTTATTGACATTTGGTTTTCAACCATCAAATTTAGATCCATCAGTTTACATCAGAAAGACTACAGAAGACATCCTTCTTGTAGTGCTTTATGTTGATGACTTGATCATCATCAGCTCTAATGGGCACCTCATCTCAAAAACAAAAAGTCATCTCACCTCAGAGTTTGACATGAAGGATATGGGAGAACTCCATGATCTTCATGGTATAGAAATATGGAGAGATAACACAACAATTACAATTTCTTAGGGAAACTACACTCAAAAGGTGAGAGTGCTCTCAATGGAAGCAAGAATGAAAGAGGGAGAGAGAGAAACAGAGAGCCACACAAGTTTTGGTGGGTGCAGAACCACCCCAATCTTCTTTTTCATTCATTTATATATGTGTTTGAGTATTGTACATAACCGGGGTAAAGGCACAGTGACCTTTAACCCCCACAACCTCCCACTTAAAGGACAATGTGCCTTTAAGGGAGAACAACTAGTGAGCATACTATCCAATGCCCATCAATACACGACAATACTCAAATCGATGACTAGGTAGACTCTTCGTCAGCATATCTGCAGGGTTATCATCTATATGAACCTTGACAAGCTCTATGCACTTGCCCTCAAGTACCTCCCTGATGAAGTGGTACCTGACCTCAATGTGTTTGGTCTTTGCATGAAAGACCGGATTCCGTGCTAGCTGAATAGCACTCATGGAATCACTATGCAGTGTCGGTACACCTATATGAATCCCCAAATCTCCCACTAGCCGATCAAGCCATATAGCCTCCTTGCAACCCTCTGTGGCTGCAACATACTCAGCCTCTGTGGTAGACAAAGCAATGCACTTCTGTGCGCGAGACATCCACGACACTGCACCACCTGCAAAGGTGAACACATAACCAGAAGTGGATCTCCTACTATCCACATGTCCTGCATAGTCTGAATCTGTGTACCCAAGTACACGCATGTCTCCTCTACCAAAGCAGATGCACATCTCCTTGGTACCCTTCATGTACCTCATGATGCACTTAACTGCCTCCCACTGCCTCTTTCCTGGATTAGCCATATACCGGCTAACAACTCCCACTACAAATGCAATGTCTGGTCTAGTAGCTATCATAGCATACATAAGACTCCCAACCGCTGATGCATAAGGAACCTTGGCCATCATGGCCCTTTCCTCATCTGATTTGGGACTATTTGTATGACTCAGTTTCACATATGGAGGCAATGGAGTACTCACTATCTTCCCCCCCTCCATATTGAAATGCTGCAATACTTTTCTAACATACTCCTTCTGTGAAAGCCAAAGGAGTTTCCTACTCCGATCATGCGTGACGCGCATACCAAGAATGTGACCTGTGAGTCCCAAATCCTTCATGTCAAAGGCCTCATGCAACTTGGCCTTTAATGCATCTAGCTCATAAGTATTCTTGCTAGCCAATAGCATATCATCCACATATAGTGTCAGGAGTATCAGGCTATTATCCTTAGCCCTTTTAGTGTAGAGGCAGTGATCAATTTCACTCCTTGTAAAACCCTGGGACCAAATGAAAGCATCAAACTTCTGATACCATTCTCTAGGCTTTTGCTTAAGACCATAAAGACTCTTCTTCAGCTTGCAAACTAAATGCTCTTTGCCCTTTTCTTCAAAGCCTTCCGGCTGCACCATGTAAATTTCCTCATGCAAATCCCCATGCAAGAAAGCTGTCTTGACATCCATCTGTATAAGCTCCATATCTTTTGCTGCCACTAGTCCAAGCATGCATCTAAGTGTGGTCATCTTCACAACTGGAGAGAATATCTCATCAAAGTCCACACCCTTCTCTTGCTTGAACCCTTCAGCGACCAAACGGGCCTTGTACCTAGGCACATCATCACATGTGACCTTCATCTTGTAGACCCATTTACATGGCAATGCTTTCTTTCCATGTGGCAAAGAAACCAAGTCCCAAGTCTTATTCTTCATAAGTGAACTCATCTTTGATTATATAGCATACTCCCACTTGCATTGATCCTCACGCATCATAGCCTCTCTGTAGCAAGAAGGCTCCCCGCAATCAGTAAGCATCACATAGTCTACCCCTGGAACAAACCTATCAGGGGGTCTAGACACTCTAGATGATCTTCTCAAAGGCATTTCAGCTTGCTGTCCCACCTGCATATCAGCCACATTTGGCTCATCATTTCCACCAATAGATGATCCATCATCTACCCTTGATTGTATACCTGTGGGAGTATTTGGTGGTACCATTTCTTGCACATTTGGTGAATGGACAGCTTGCTGTCTATCAACATATGTAGGTGGATTCACATCCTGGAAAGTGATTCTCCTCATTTCCACATCCCTCATGGGTGCCTTATGCATCTTCTTCTCATTGAAGACTACATCATGGATGCATATGATCTTCTTTGCTTCTGGATCCCAGAAACGATAGCCCATCTCTCCACTTTCACCATAACCCAGAAAGATGCATTTCCTAGACTTAGGATCTAGCTTCTTTCGAAGCTCTTTTGGCACATGTGCATATGCCTCACACTCAAATATACGCAAATGAGAGTAAGAGGGCTTCTTGCCACTCCATGCCTCTTCAGGAATACCACCTTCCAAACTCTTACTAGGTGATCTATTGATCACATGCACTGCAGTCTTCATTGCCTCAGCCCAAAAACCACCAGAAAGACTTGCATTGGAAAGCATGCATTGCAAACTTTCTTGAATGGTATGGTTCATCTTTTTTGCAACTGGATTTTTCTTTGGAGTACGAGGGGATGTGAGCTCCCTCTTAATCCCACGTGTATCACAGAAATGCTGAAAGTCATGAGAGAGATACTCTCCACCATTGTCAGTCCATAGGCATTTAAGCATTTTACCTGAATGATTCTCAACCAAAGCCAGCCATTTCTAAAATACCTGGAACACATCACTCTTCCAAGCTATAGCATAAGCCCACACTTTCCTAGTTGCATCATCAATGAATGTCACATAGTATTTAGCCCCGCCTAATGACCGTGTAGGCATGGGACCACATACGTTTGAATGCACCAAATCAGGCTTTTCAAACTCTTTCTTTCCCCTTCTTTTATGGGCTGATTTAGTCTGCTTCCCATAGAGACAGTGCTCACAAAATTCAAAATCAGAGAAACTCAAATGCGGTACATAACCCAAACAGCATAAGAGTTTCATCCCATTTTGGCTCATATGGCCCAATCGGCAATGCCATAAAGAAGTGCTTGGCTGCTCGGTTATTGCAACAACATGATCAAATACCCCTGATACATGTAAGGGATACGAAGTCCCACACTTGGCACCCCTAGCCAAAAACATTGAGCCCTTCTGAATTTTCCAACTCTGAAAGCCAAAAGTGGTGTGAAAACCAGCATCATCTAGGTGACCCACTGAAATAAGACTCTTGGTCAACTTAGGCACATGTCTCACATGTTTCAAAATAAATTCAGACCCATTTGCAAAAGAAAACTTTATGTCACCTGCTCCGACTATGTCACATGCATAGTCATTTCCAAGATGCACACAACCTCTCTTTCCACCGTCATAAGTGGAGAACCATTTCCTATGGGGAGTAACATGGAATGAAGCACCAGAATCCAAAATCCAATCCTGGGAATATGCATCATCTGAGGTGGTAAGCAACTCTACAGATAAACTAGACATGAAGAGAATGTCATTGTCAGTATCATGTGTGACTGCATTGATCTCCTCAATCTTCACTTTTCCTTTGTCCTCCCTTGGACTGTCTTCCTTCTAATTTGCACCCCAATTTGCATTCTTTTTCTTATCCTTTTGCTCTCTTTTCAGCTTGTAGCACTCCTTTTTCATATGGCCGTTCTTGCCACAGTGGTAACACTCAATGTTCCGTGTCCTAGATTTGCTACGAGACTTCCCTCTTTCTTGGGACTTCCCCCTGAACTGTGATCTGCCCCTTTGCACATTTAAGGCTGCATCCTGCTTATTGCCGTCCATAGACTTCCGTCTTATCTCCTCAGCCAGCAAGCTACCCACAACATCATCAAATTTCAGTACTCCACCAGGTGCAGAGTTACTGACAGCTGTACGGAAGGTATCCCATGAGGATGGCAATGAACATAAGAGAAATATTGCCTTAGTCTCCGCATCAAAATTCATCTTCTGAGCCTGAAGCTGGCTGAAAATAATATTGAATTCATTCAAGTGAGAGGCAATGGAGACCCCTTCCTTCATTTGCAGCTCAAACAACCTCTTCATGAGGTAAACTTTATTAGAGGCAGTTTCCTTCTCATAAGTGGCACACAGTTTCTTCCATAAATCTTCCGTAGTCTACTCATTTACTACTGTGAAATAAACTGACTCTGCAAGATGAAGTCTAATAGTAGACTTTGCTAATGCATCCAACTCATTCCAATCATCCTCAGACATATTTGCATGCTTAGCTTCAATCCCTACCAAGGGTTTAATCTACTTCTTTTGAATAAGCACATCCCTTATCTATTCTTTCCACAAAGAAAAGTTTGTCCCATCAAACTTTTTAATGTTGCAAAACTCCTTTTCAGACATGGAAGAGGATGCCATGATGCAAATAAAGCAAAATCCCAAATGCTAGTGCCTCTAAGAGAGAATCACACCAAATACCAGGTGCACCCAAATGTGTATGCCACAATAGAGTGAAATATCACCAAAACTCAAAGCTCAAAGCATCAAAAGATGCAGCTGACTCATGTGCATATACTATGCATCCATATGAGCAAATCTGGCCCAAAAGAAAATTCCAACTGCAATGGCAATCCAAAATGCTAATAAGTGCCAAATGACTCAAGCATAAACACCATCCACTGGCATATGCATCAATAATATCTCATCCAAGAGAGCATAGCACTATCAGTGCATCACCTGCATGTGTCAAAGCTATCCCTCAACATAAAATAGCATCTATGTGCAAAGCGTCCATAAAAATAGCATCCCACAAGGCAATCTGGGCCTATCAGCACATCCAATAAGGATCACAATGCATCCAAATGGCCTATAAATCATCCACTGCAACTCGATGCACACCACGAATGAGTGCACACTGCTCAAACTGCAACTAGAGTGATCTGCATAAGGTATGCTCAAGAAATCATGGTCCCACAGTAATGACCGCCACTGAAAATAGAACTTGAGATGCCTCAAAACATGGGTGCCATTGCATAATCGAACTCAGAAAGTAAATCTGCAAATATCTCTCTTCTGTCAAAACTCCAAAATCCCAACCGATGAGTGAGAAATGGGAGTCAACACTTATCCACTGCCATGTGGCATAAATCTAAGGTTTCAAAACCTTAGAATGAAAAATGCATAACAGAGAGACGAAATCAAATACACAGAGATCTATAACTCTGAAAATACTCCACCGAATCGCGCAAGAACTGACAAGTAGAGGTTTTTGGGGGTCCGAAACGCAAGGGGATAGACGGTTTTAGAAACCGTGGTCTCAATCACTGGGTCCAACACACGGATTGAAAAACGTTTTTGGAAACAGAGTTGTTTGTAAACTCCACCGGAGTGCGAATGATGAGCAACATAGAAGTTTTAGGACCTCTTGAGTCCACCGGAACTGACAGATCTACAAATGGTTGCTCCAAACTTGAGTTCCAACACCCGGGCAAAAAAACGCAGAAACTGACACAGTGAGTTAGAAATCCAATGAAATGATCCCAGATTCAAGAATGAAGGTGTTTCCAAGCTCCTAAAGTGAAGTAGACACCAAAAGCAAGTAATAGTTGCCTGTACAAGTCAATACAGAGTCTCTGTCATCGAACGGAACAGGGAAAAGCTCAAAAAACAACTTTTTCTTTGAAAACACTTAACAGGTTCTCAAAACCACTTCGCAAAACCAAAGTGACTTTTCCAAAGGTTTCTCCAAGGTCTCTGCACACTCGGATGCAAGTAAAGTCACCCACAAAGCTTCCCACAGAGCTTCTCCTTCCTCCCACAAAGCTGCTGAGCTTCCAAGCATTCATGCATGCTCAGCTAGATCACCCGGGCTCTGATACCAGTTGAGAGTGTTCTCAACGGAAGCAAGAATGAAAGAGGGAGAGAGAGAAACAGAGAGCCACACAAGTTTTGGTGGGTGCAGAACCACCCTAATCTTCTTTTTCATTCATTTATATATGTGTTTGAGTATTGTACATAACCGGGGTAAAGGTGCAGTGACCTTTAACCCCCACAAAAGGTACGTAAGCAGTTTCACCTACATGATAGCAAGCCACTCCCTACTCCTATGGAATCCAATATCAAGTTGTCACCACTTGACACTTCTCCAACTTCCGATCCTCTACAGTACAGACAACTCATTGGTAGCTTGATCTATTTGACTATCACCAGGCCAGGCATATCATATGTAGTAGGTGTGCTAAGTCAGTTCATGCAGAATCACCTCTTTGTAGCATAGAGAGTACTTAGATACCTTCATGTTACATGGGATCATGGGCTACATTATGCCAGGTCATCTGAATTTTTATACTCCCATGGATACATCATACACAGATTCTAATGGGGTAGGAAGTGTAAATGACAGAAGATCCACCAGTGGCTACTGCTTTAGTCTTGTATCTGCAGCTTTGTCATGGAAAAGCAAGAAGCAAAAAATAGTGGAATTGTCTTCCAATGGCGGCAAAATATAGAGGATCCACCAATGCAACATGTGAAGTAATTTGGTTCAGAAGGCTTCTTTTAGAGATTGAGATACTTTCTGGAGACCCTACTGTGCTCTATTCAGATAATATGAGTAGCATTCAGCTGGCAAAGAAACCAATGTTTCATACCAAAACAAAACACATTGAAGTGCATTATCACTATGTCCATGAGAAAGTTCTTAATGAAGAAATCGACTTGATACATTTTTTGACACAAGAATAGGTCGCAGATATCTTCACAAAGCCACTTTCCCTTGATAAGTTTGCACACTTTTGACATCATCTTGGTCTTCCCCAATTGTAAACTAAGAGGGGGAAGTGAAGGCTAAGTTGTACACCCTTGTACATACTTTTTTTCGTTGTGCTCTTTTTGTAATCTTGCACATCTTTTCTGACCTTTATTTCTATCTCCATTATGCAACATTCAGAAAATCCAAAAATTGTCTTTTGTAAAGCACCCTCTTCTTATGCAGTACAATTTAAGATGGGGTGTTGAGAATGGTGTGTAAATTGCACCATAAGGGTTATGGGACAAACCCTAACCCTAAGGGGTCCATGTATATATTCATATTTTCCATGGAATACAACTAGCGTACAATTAGTAATCTTGTGTGCACTCCTCCTTCTACCTCTCTCACTTCGCTATCATCAAATACTATACTCCTTAAGATTAACCAAATATTTGCTATGATTATTGCTACTATTAATCTGTCTTTCAAAACAAAAACTAGTATACTTGCTAGAGACAAAACAATGCTATGATTTAGCCATGCCAAGGGTTTTCAGTCCTCAAAATGTATAGCTAGTGGCTAGCTATGTGTGATAGGCAATGTTAAAACATGTAACTAGTGTATGACAAATGGGGGGTGAATTTCATTTCAAAAGGACATGTATGAGATTAATGTTTAGTGCATGACTTGAACAATGCCTACAAACATCTAGATATTCATGATGCATAATGTCAAGCTATTCAATTTGGATGGATATGCTTCCATCATACAAAACCAAAAAAGATTCCAACTAATAGAACCATCATGAGTTTTCCTCCAATATGTTGCAAATTCCTACTGAAAGATTTACATTTATATACTATGACTCACCTCTATGACCCAGTATCCAATTTACCACCTTTGGTCTGAATCCACAACCATAACATGTGCCCCTACATTCGCTCCAGTGTCTATGCACCCACCTACTCTAGCAAGCATGTCCAAAACCACTCCACCGTCCTTCCAAAATGCGCAAAAGAGAAACTATAAAAACAATTCTCTCTTGTCTATATTTCCCCTCAATGGACTCTTCCCATCAATTCTCCTTTTAATTTGGGTAGAAGATGGGTCCAAACATTGTTTTTTAGTGCAAACAACATGTCTTATACTAGCATAGCTCTTTCTTCATACATTTTGGCACAGTCATCTTGCAATACAAAATATATAAATCTAGAGCCACCTCCTAAAGAGGAATGCAAAAGAAAAGTTAGAGAGGATGAAGTTGATATAAAACATAAAGTTCTTTGCCAAACCCAGCTAATAGAGTTTTCCAAACAAATAACATAGTCCACATAACCTTGCAAAAATTATACTTACTATGCATGCTAAGGATTCACTTACCTGTCTAGCATCATGTCTCTTCCCAAATTGATCCACTCCACCCAAATGTATAAGATCATGCATATGGAATCCACATCTCCCAATTTGCACCTCCAACTCCCATCTGTCATGGATAGTGGAGGAAATCAAAAGCACACTCTCAACCTAGATGGTATTGACTTGGGTGCAAAGTGATGCATCCATCTGATAGTACTTGTAAGGATAAAACACCCTTGCATCATCTAGCATTGCCATACTAAGGCCAAGCACTTCCTCAAGCATTTCATTGGACCACTCATTCCGGCCAGGCATACTATCAAACCCCTCCACTTCCATGCCAATGGACATGTCCAAAATAATGACGTATGTAGTATAAGTTATCTTATCATGGCCCGTATGCAATAATTAAAAATCCTTAATAGCTTAGATTCCACCTCACTACTCTTCTTTATGCAATGCATCAAACATTTCCACAGCATCTCCACAAATCATTGAAGATCCAACTCATGCACTTTTACTTATTGCCTTCCCCTTCCTATAGTCCAAATCTTCATTTTGTCTTTTGGGATGAAAATCACACACATCCACATCTTCCATAGTGTGGTTTTCTTATTCCTTTTCTTAGCCGAAGCAGCTTGTTGCACCTCCACATCCCTAGAACTTATAGAGAAGGGAGTTGTTGCCATCTTCTTTGCTTAGGTATCATCTTTTAAGTCATTCAAAAGCTATCCTTTTTCATGAAACTCATATTGGACCCTTTCATTACCTAGAAAATTTCCCAAGGGAAATTCAAGTCACCATGGACAAAATTTCGCCTTCCACTTCGAGATAAATGCACCCCTCTTGTCAATATTCATTACCACTGAGTACATGCTCAACCCTTTCACTATCTTTGTATCATTCCACATGTCTAGTGCTCTAGGCATGTATTGCACTTTCCCACTAGTGAAAAGATAAAACAATAGACTATAACCAAATCTAAATGCCACCAAAGGACCAAACATCATAGTCAGACTATATTCCAAACAATTCACATAACAACCAAAAAAGAACTTACCCCCACATAACTCACTTTGCTAGCATAATAAAATTTTTGCCACATTTTGAGAGTCTAAGTGGGATCCATGTGAGCCCACATCTCATGAAATACCTCCTCTTGATAGTGAAACAACCAATGTATTCATATAGCGGGTGAGCTGAAGTATTTGGTGGAAGAGAAAATCCTACACATTGCAATCATGTAGTTATGAGATTCAAGATAGAAATTCATGACATAAAAATCCAATCATATAGATGATGCAATAATGTTACCGAGGAAGGGGTGGTTCTTCATCCGATTCCATCTCCTCCAGATCTGAGATGTGTATAGTCTCCTTCGCAGTAGGAATTTGGCGTGGGCTTCTCCGAGCAAGGGTGAGAGATTTCTTAGGAGCCGTGACTGCATCGAGGAGTGCTGTAGTGCTTAAGAGTTGAAGGTTTGGCTTTGGCTATTCTGTTGTGGGCTGGGAAATGTGAGCCGATGGCCTCTTTTAGGCCCCATAAGTAGAGGGGGCTCATGGGAGAAGCTTGTGTCGATCTGTTGTTGCAATGGGCAATCCATTAGTGCTGCATGCAATGAATTAGGAGTGCTTTTCGGCGACTGTGAGGGACTACTGATCATCTTTTCTTTGGCACTCTGGGAGGTATTCTTGATGATGGAATTTGTCAGGGAGGGGTTGGCAAGAATGGCTATTATGGGGGTGTGAGCCTCATCTGAGGGAACAAGCTTGTCAACAAGGTTCAGGTTCATACCTTGTACATCCTTGGGTTTTCCTGTTAGTACAGAGAATCCATCACTCATGGCACAGATTGCATTGTCTTTGGAGCAAGGTCGGGCATTGTTGGAGACTTGTTGCATTAGAGTTGTGTCAGATGGCGAAGTAGTCATCAAATTGCTGCGTATTCTTTCCTTTTGTGTGAAGTGGATCGAAAGGGGATGTCGGAGTCGGATCAAAATTTGACTGTGTTGGGAGAGTAAACTAGGAAATACTTGTCGAATGTGAGTCGGAGTCGGGTCGGGGATTGGATGATTCATGTCATACGTGTCGGGAGGCAGATCAGGAGTCGGAGTCGTTCACCCACTCATGCGCACTCGTCGAATTGGGGTTGAAGTTGGACACAGTGGTCAGACTCGGATTGTATTTTTAGTGCTCAGTCGTTGGCGTTGTATCCATTGGATTAGAGTCGGACCTTGCGTGGGGTCCGACTTGCGTCAAATGGATGTTGGGGCCAGGCTTTTCACTGTGGGTGTGTCGGTTAAGTTTTGTGTACCTTCACCACTTATGTGATTGGACCTGTAGGGGTTAGAGCATACTTGAATGTTTCTGGAGATGAAACAACTCATTTCCTTTGTGTATGTTGGGACTTGTGTTGGAGTCTGTGGTGCACAAACCCATCCATCTGAATAGCTGAAATATATATATCATCTTGATTAAGGTTGACCAATGCAGAGCTTTAGAGAGATTGTATTTATCTTTCTTGAGTGGGGTCAGATCCAATGTAAGGTTTTAGCAAAAAATGATTCATTGGTTTGTCAAATGCATGGCCATGAAGGTCAGCTAATTGGAAGGTACCTTGATCAAAAACTTCAAGCACCTTGAAGGTGCCATCATATCTCATCTTAAACTTTCCTGGCATTTTCCCCAACTTTGTGTTAAAGATTAACACTAAATCACCTTTCTTGAACAATTTGAACTTTATGTTTCTATTAAGCAACTGGTCTGAACAACTTAGGTGTTTTTTGCTACATAAGCACTGCACCTACTGTTGCATCAGAAGCATCAACAAAAACCTCAAGTGGAAGAGTCCAGTCAGGGGAGTCCAGTCAGGGGGTTGTAGTATAGGTGCTATCATCAAAATTTTCTTCAAGATATTAAAAGCATATTGTTGTGCATCACCCCAGATGTATGGCTCAGTTTCCCATTTGAGTTTTGTGAGAGGATAGCATATGTCAGCAAGGTATCTAAGAAATCTGCAATGCCATTTAATCTGGCCTATAAATCTCTAAAGCTGCTTAATGCTTTTGGGTGGTTTGGCATGTTGTATGGCTGACACTTTGTTGGGATCTATTTCCATTCCATCCTGTGAGATAATGTGCCCTAGGAGAATTCATATACTCACAGCAAATGAAATTTGGCTGGGTTTAAGCTTAAACCAGCCATTCTACACTTGGCAAAACATAAACTCAAGTGTTGTAGATGTTTCACTCTTTTCCCAAATACTAAAAAATCATCAAGAAAGACTTTCATAAAAGATGTAACATACTCAGCAAATACCTCCTGGATGTACTCTTGAAAGGTTGGTGGAGCATTCTTAAGACCAAAGGTCATGACATTAGAAGCAAATACTCCCCATTCAGTGTGATAAAACCCCCCCAAATGGTTGTCTCCCTTGCATGTACAAGGCTTAATCTTAGGCCTTTGTGTGGACCTAGTTTCTCATGTCTACAAGAGGTACCATGGAGGCAAAGACATATCACATGGCCTACATCATATGGTGACCAGAGGTGATTTACAAAGACTATAATGACTAAAACACATAATGATAACATTCTTTTTGGAGTACTACGGTAGGCAGAGCATTGGAAAAATTGACTACATGACCTAGTGGTGACAAAAGCTCAAAGATGTTGGACTTTATAAGTTCCAATCTTTATCTTCCTCTTCATTTACTGATGCTACCACAAAATTTGCTACTTCATTTGCTGGTGGAGTACTTTCTTCAACCATATTTGGCTTGACTTTCTTCTTCTCATTGCAAAACTTCTCAGAGTCACTTTTTTTTGCCACAATAAGTGCAAGGATTGATCTTATAGAAATCTTTTTCCAAATGATTGGTCTTTCCACAATGCTTGCATGCTTTGTACTTGCTTTTTGAATACTTTCACTGTAATTTCTTGATTTTGATCTTCTACCTTCCTTAAATTCTTCTCTCTCTTCTTCTTGTAGAGCACTAATGATGCCCTCTAGTCTTGGTTGGGGAAGATTCTTCAAATTAGTCCCAACATAGTCAAAATCCTGAGGCATTTTCTTCAAGAGCATGATTTTCATTTGACAACTATGAAAGGCCCAATGGCCATTGAATTTGTCTATCTTGAAGGTGGCCATGAGAGGGTATTATCTTTATGTTTAGTCAATGTCTACTCTCTTACAAATGGCTATGAATCTCAACCATACAAATGCATATTGCAAGCCATAAAGTCATAGAATCTTAATCTTTTTGCATTAAAATAATAATACGGTTTAGATCACTTTTTCTTCACAACATTTGCCACCTTTCTATTGACATATCTAGGTGCTTGTTTCTTCTTCTTTGCTTTCACATATGAAGCATTAGAAGAGGTACAAGAGCTAGGCATTCTGAAAAAGCATGACTAACTGAAAGTGTTACTCACAGTAAATCAACCTCAATACCCACATGAACTGAATTTTATAATCAAATGTCAAAAAATTGCCAAAATGACTTGCAGAATACTAGATCAACTTGGAGGGTAGAAATTACACAACTCAAAAAGCTATTGAAGGGGATTTATGTGTAAAAGTAAAGCTTGTGTACCAAAGAAGAACCAACAAAGGGCATTAGTGAAATTGTGCACTATAATGTCCGAGAGAAGTGTGTCATTTCTGACTGGCCTTTTGCTCATTTTTACATGCTCACTATACCATTTGAGCTCAAAATAAGACAACAAACTCCTTATAGCATCACCCTATTGTGGCTTGAAGAAATTTGTAGAATTGTACTTCAGCAATGAGAATTTGATAAAAGTGTGCTAGCTAGAGATAGTGTTGACACGGGAGGTAGAAAGGAAATTTTCAAAAAAGCTCTGGTGGAGAGGCCGCCCTAACTAGGGGGGTCTTCCACTATAAGGGCTTGGGAAATAGTTGCCTACAGAGGGAGAACTAGCTCCTCCAAAAATCAGGCAGAGAGGAGGCAAATGAGAGAGAAAGTGGAGAGTGAGGAAGAAGATGATAATGTGGCATCTATGAGGATCTAGG
The DNA here is from genome assembly GCF_047967505.1 of Dipteris shenzhenensis. NCBI lineage: Eukaryota > Viridiplantae > Streptophyta > Polypodiopsida > Gleicheniales > Dipteridaceae > Dipteris > Dipteris shenzhenensis. Next base: position 48,425,480 of record NC_141620.1, read on the forward strand.
AGGCTCAAGGAGGTCAAGGAGGCTTTAATACCACATGTTAGGGAGTGGGAGAGAAAAGATGCATCATGGCAAAAGGAAGTGAGAACACAAATGAGCCAAAAGAGTATGTTCCATTGATTTGAGAGGGAAGCCTCTCTTTTATAATAGAATGAGAGAGAGGGTGGCCTAAATCATAGACACCTCTCCTACATCAAAGGAGATAAATCCTACATCAATGGACTCCTACATATAGGCACCTCCTCAAGGGGGGGCCTTGCTTACATTTTCACCTGTGTCATAGTCCATAGCATTAAGTATGCTTCTCTACACACACACACACACACACACACACACACAATCATATGACTATTACTAGAGCAATCCCTTGATCACAGATATCCCAACATTGTGAATGTAGTGCCAAAGCATTGACAAATATTTAACAAAGTAGTGCCAAAGCACATGCAAAGCAGTCACAAAACAAAAGCAGTGCCAAAGCATTGACAAGCACATGCAAAGAATAAACAAAGTAGTCATAAATAGAAAGCAGTGCCAAAGCATTGAAAAAGTAGGGCTAAAGCACAAACAAAGAAGTGCCAAAGCATTGACAAAGTAGTCACATTCCACACACTAGGGAATCAAAGAACACATACAAAGCAAGCAAAGTGAAGCAAAGTAGGTAGAAAGTAGTGCTATAGCAGTCTCTTGTAGAGTCAAAGCATCCATTGATCAAGCATTGACAAAGCAGTGCCAAAGCACATGCAAAGTGCATGCAAAGTAAAAACAAAGCAATTATAAATAAAACTAGTGCTAAAGCATTGAAAAAGTAGCAGTGCCAATGCATTGACAAAGTAGTCACATTCCACAACTAGGGAGTCACAGAACACATACAAAGCAGGCACAATACAGTGGCATGTCACAAATTAGGTAGAACGAGGTGCTATAGCAGTCTCATGCATAGTCAATGTAGCCATTCGTCATAAAGTGGTCATGCAGTGACAAATGCAGTCCCAAAGAAGACATGCAAAGTCATCTGCAAAAGCTTATTGTATAATTCTTAACAACAAAGTAAAACAAGGAGTGAGGCATACATACCAATTGTGACGACCCCAATACCATAGATTTTACAACAGTGGGGATTTTTTTCGAGCGTAGCTCTGCCTGCTAATGATTTCAGTGCAAAGCTTAACATATATATCTTGAAGGATCAAGATGAAGTGAAAATAGTGTATCAAACTATTTTTTTAATTTTAAAAATACTATTTTAAGGTTTCTAATGTTTGCAACCTTAAGGCATTTGATTTGATCCAACCATGCTCACCTCTAGTTTATGTATGTTGTCCTCAAAATTTGGAGCTTCAGGACTAAAGCCAAGGATTTCAAGTGTAGAGGTGAATGTCACAATATCCACCTGTAGCTTTCTATAAAGCTTTGAGTCAATTGTCGAATCCACAAGGGACAATCTAGTCTAGGCTGCTTGTAGCTTTCTTTGCAATGTCTCGATAGCTACTGGCATGTTTTCCTGGCACAACTTGTCCTTCTTAGCCTTGTCTAGTACATTGATGTGGCCATGTCAACACCCAAACTTGCCTTACCGAGTCTCAACTTTGCATTATGCAACATATTATGAGAGTTTTCCACCTTGGCCATTGTGCACGTTATAGAAGGCACACCACGGGCACGTGAGAACTAGGTCAATGATGGAAATTTCCCGATCTTGGGGGCACTCCACATATCTTCAACCACTGTTGTGTCTTAGGAGGGGTCAGCAAAAAGACTCATATAAAATCAATCGATTTTATGCTAAAGCTTGCCCTACTACTCAATGGTGCAGACCACACTTTCTGCAAATTCAACCCAATATACAAAGTAAGCATCCTTCAAGGGGGCATTTCTTGCAGCCATACAATGCTCAAGGGCAACCCCCTCTCAAATGCAACCCCAAATTGATAATTGGGGGGAGCCTCTTGATATACCCAAAAATACAGATCATTAACTTCTTGTAGAAGGTTGGGGTCATGAAGAAGGTCGGGGTCATGAATGCTTTCAGACTTTATTTTATAAGCCTTTTTTGGCTCATTGAACACATTGAGCCACTCCCATTCATGAAGGTCCACATATGTTAACCTTTGTGGGTTCTTACCACCGTTAATGCTGAGGCCATAAACCTCACGAAGTCTTGAGTAGTACAACAAAACCTCCTAGGTACAACCCCCGTAGATGATTCCATGACTGTGAGAGATAACACCTGCGAGAGATGTGAGAGACGAGACCTGCTAGAGCTATGAGGGATGAGACCTTCTTGAGGGAAATGAAAGAGAGAGGGAGAAAGGTGATAGGGAAGTTTCCTATGCAAGTTTGAGTGCAAGAGTGCAGATTCTAAGCAGGGAAAGAGATTGACAATGAAGAAAGGAGATATAGTGACCATAACCTTGACAAGGAAGAAGGTGATGATTCTCAAGAAGAAGGTGATGATGATCAAGAGAAAGGCTGAGCTAGAAAGAATTCAATAGAATTAAACCTCCTCCATAGCCTGTTGACAATTGAAGGTGATAAAAAAAATTTTTGATGCTCCAAAGAATGCTTGATTCTTCTACAAACGAGATGTTGTATCGCGCAAAATCAGCCACTCCACATGCTCTTTTCTACTGCATCGTCTACTCGATTCTATCCATCTTTATTGCATCTCCTTCCCTCCATCCCTATCCTTTTCTATGGTGTGACTCTATAAGATATGTGACCTTAAGCTTGCTAGAGCCATGAGAGAGGCTAGAGCTATGAGAGACAAGAGGTATGATAGACAAGAGATTCTAGAGCTATGATGACATATGAGAGCTATGATGTTCCAATGAGAAGTGAGTATGCAATTACAACTAAAGGACTGGTTTCATCATGTTTTGAAAGTGTTAGTCCAACAAGAAATTTGAAACATGCAAGGTGTCCAATCCGTTACGTTATGTAAATCCCACCACCAAACACTCTTGAAAATGTGCTAAAAGAGTGCTTGTTTAGCACACACTTTTAAGCACAAAAAGTGTATCAACCAATCATGCATACACCCTCCTCTTTAAGTAGTAGGACTCTTACCCCTACTACAACATGCACCATCAATATCCCTGGGATAATATCCTTGCACAATTCCCACATTGAAGCTGACAATGCCTTCAACAAAAATTGATAAGGATCAACCTGACCAATATGTGTTCTACCTTCAATCCAATCTTCCCTATCTCACCACCCTTTGCTTTGGTCTTCTCACCTCCCTCCCTAACTCTAGTAACATCCTTTATACATTTCTAGAAATCCATGCTAACCACTATTCCTTACCATGACTCTTTGCCCATGCCTCACAGCACTTCTTTCTAATTCAAGAATCACAATCTTACCATCCAGTAACACCAAACTTTTTCCCACCACTTGAAAATTCTTCTCTTGAGGATTATCAAATTGCTAAATCCATTTATCCCTCCCTTCCTCCACCTCCTACCAACATTGCCCCTCCCTCTTTCTCTCATTCAGTCTTCTATGTCCCCTATAACCTCTTCCTCTATGCCACGACCACATTTCCCTCGAATCTCTAATTAATTTTCAATGGAAGGAGGAAACAATGATTATAACGAATGAGCTTCATGATTTGGATAATCCAAACCAAATACCCACACAAGAGTTGAATATCGAAACAGATAGGATTCCACTTTTAGATAATCCCATAGGTGACTGAAGGCAATACCCAGACATGCAGCCAAGAGGAGGATGGGATCTCAGCGGAATTTCAATGAACATTCGCCAAGCACAGATTACTCCAGACATACGCAACAAATTGGAACCACAACCACCATGGCATAGGCCAAAGTTTCTCAAAGAAAAGTACCACCTTGAGTACTTACTAGCACCATCGTCCTTTTGAGCACATCCCACATTCGAAGCGATACCCTGTTGCTACAAATGGGATGCCAATGGACATGATCCAGATAAGGAAGATGCACCTTGCAATTGGCCCCTCATAAATAGATACTTCAAGGTCCAATGGACAAGCCAAGAAACACTAATCATAGCTTTGAACAAACATCATCAGAGATGCGAGGAAGCTATGACAAAACACTCAAGGAAATTAGCAAATAGAGTGATTCTCTCACGATGATCCCGGGGGTGGCCCTCACAATTGATGACCATTTACCCACGCCCAGTTTCAATCCGAATGCACTGATAGATGCTCAAACAACCAGTCACCTCTTTCAACGAGCCATATCTCTAGGGGGATGGTATGTTTGTCTATTTGAAGAAATGATTGATACTAGCTTCCTACAAACTAAGCAGAGACACTATGAGTCCGCGCATTAAAAGGGAAGGATCGCCAAGAAGTTTGCAAAATACATAATTGACAATAGCTCAACCATAATAAATAGGTGATCACAATCACATCACAGCATTGATTGCATAACCAAACATAACCCGAGGACAGATAATCAAATCAGTCTAGAAGAATGTTGCCCGTGTGGCACCAAGGGCCAATCAATGCATGTGTGGAGTAGCGGCAAAGCTTAGCTTTTAATATCTCGAGCTTGGAATACAAGTTGAGAAATCTAGTGGGACGAGGATAGCCAAAATCCTCTCAAGAAAAGATCTGGTCATACTTGAAAATCAAGTTCTAGAGAGAGAAATACTAAAACTAGAGAGAGAAAATCCTTCACTCTTTAAGGTACTTCACAAGGTACCTTCACAAGTACCTTCACAAGGTACCTTCACAAGTACCTTCACAAGCACCTTCACAAGGTACCTTCACTAAGTACCTTCACCAATGAAGGGACCCTCATGTGTAAATATATCTCTATGGAATAAAGCTTCCACTCTTGAGTGGCATTGTGTTTAGTACTACTTTGGTGTTCTTGCGCAAATAGTCTCAAAGTGTCCATGCTTACTCACGTGATTGTGTTCAAGCATGCTCTCACCATTGCACTCCTCCCTCCTCCTCTTCTCTCCTCCCTCCTCCTCCCTCCTCCTCCTTCCTCCTCCCTTCTCCTCCTACCTCCTCCTCTTTCCTTCTCCCTCCTCCTCCTTCATCCTCCCTCCTCCTCCTCCCTCCTCCCATCACCTCTTCCCTCCTCCTCATCCTTCCTTCCTCCTCCTCCTCCTTAGTTATTCCTCCCTTCCTCCTCCTAAATCTTGGCACCTCCTTCTAAACCCTTAACCCCATGAATCAATGAAGGAGACTAGATCTCCACTCCTCGACCCTGTAATCCTCTCTCAACCTTGGACTCCTTCTAAACCCTAGAACCCTTAGATAGATTTCTCAACCTATCCTTCTTCTAAACCATTTAAACCCTTTTCTAAGCCTTTCAACTCCCACGGAGGTAAAAACATCCACCAATCCATGTGATCACCTCCTCTTCCTTGCCTAGCACATGCTAGCACCGCTCTCCATGCTTTAGCCTACACATCTCACCGAAATACGACCCGAGGACCTATGCTACACTTGTGAACACCTATGCTACAATGAGCAATGACACGACTATAAGTGATAAACACCCTTAGAACTTGGAATTGAGAGAAAAACTAAAAACAATGAGATGTGTGGAAGTATGAAACACAAAATGTTTCTTTGGTGGGATGGCAATCATAGTAAACAAGAATGGATGGAGGCTATAAAAGAAAATTACAGGCTTGATTCTTCAAAGCACATTGTAGTGAGAGAAAGCTTTATAAAGTGTTGGCCTCACAAATTAATTGCCATTGATTGGAGGCTTGAATAGATTGAATAGGTGATGTGGCTCGCTTTTTTACTTATATGTTCAATGTTTTTTTATAGAACATACTTGAAATGAAATCTTATTGGTATTTGTATATGTCTTGATGAAATATTAAATGAACAATCCTTGTTAAAATGGAGTTGAAAGATGTCCTATACTCCATTACAAAATTAGGAGAGGCTGATGACTCTTTCTTTACATTCAAGTTTACTCTTGAAGAGATGAGCACATACTCTTAATGAATAAGGATTATGTTATTTGAGCATGTATAAGCATTATTCTTGGAATGATTTGTTTATCCCTAAGTGGTCTGTAGATAATTTCTTTCTATAGGTTTGATTTGTGAGTAAGCAGAGTTGAAGAGGCATGTGGGATTGCCCTAGTACCCCCTTACTAGGTACATGTTGTCTCGATTTCTATTTTGAATAATTACTTTTAATCACTCAAATGTCTTGATCATCTCTTTTTATTTTAAGTATTTGCAATTTACTTTATTTGCAATATGTATCAAGGTATTATCCACATTAAACAATACATCAAGGTTTCTTTTGTTACAACAAAGAGATAAAAATATATCTATTAGCAGAGAAAGAGAAAGCCATTAGAATGGGGGATAAGGGAGATAATTCATAGCAAGATCCTGAGATGACTATTAAATGTCGCCGCACAAAATATGAGCAAGGCACTAGGAATTTTAGACCCAAAAAATGGTTACAAGTGGTTTCAATTGGTGACTTTAGAATGACTTTAGAGAATCGCCATCACTTGAGGAGAGCTGAGTTGTCAAACGAGCAAAAATGCCATTTGCTATCCTTGTCGCATGGTGGTGTAGCAAAAAGAGCACAACACGGAATACCCCCTAGTGATACATATTATAGAATCTAGGTGGGGAAGGAGGTTTTTTATGAGAATTTGTATCTAGGAGCGGATGAATTATTGCAAAATATTTGCATTCAAGACACAACTACTTGGTCGAAGAAGATTTCTCTTTCTTTTAATTTTGTTTCGAGTACCGTAGCAATACACTAGCTTTACCTTGGGCATCATGGAAGGCTTCCTTGCATGCTCTGACACAATACAAGAGTTTCCAACGTAGTGAAGCTATGCTTGCTGAGAATATCATGCCTTCCCCTGATATTATAGCACATGTCTTTCAACTTTCTATCATCAACAAGGAGGTTGTGTACAAAAAAGATGTCAATTTCAATATGCAAAAGGAGTTCGAACCACCAGAGACACAAAAGAATTACTTTTTCATCAATAATGTTCAACATTTGAGAAGACGACAACAATTTATTTGGTATCTCGAAAGGTGCAGTTGCTCGTCACAAAACTAATACTATGAGCAGAGATTCTTATGCTATGCTAAGTGCAACCAAGAAGGGAACAAAGATATCATGGGCACATCTACTACACCCATGCCTCATGAGCGAGATCGCCAGAAAGGATTTGAGTGCTTCCAATGCTGATTCAAAGATAGGGCCATTCATTGCTGCGTTATTTGAATTTGCTAGTCATATAGGTTTAAAGGAGGTTCAAAGGCCCTAGAGGCAGTCCATCACTGTAGTGAAGAGCACACAAAAACAAAGCACGACAACCAGCATGAGGAGGAAAAGACAAAGAAATACATGCTACAAGCATTGGAAGATGCCCAGTACTCCAAGGAGGAAGCTACGTTGGCTGTGTATGGCCAATGTCTGTGGGATACGCCCCTAGTAGGAGAAGAGCTGCGAGCCACACCTGCAGAGCCCAAATCTTCCAAGAAGATCAAGTTAAATCCTTGACCAAAATTTGTGCTTCAAAATCTAGAGACCTAGAGCAAACCAGAGGATGACATTGCTAGCATACTGCTTACAACGCCTTCTAAAAGATCCTTCAAAGCATTCTCTCCTGTCCACAAAATGGCAGACTTATAGGCATCCCCAAAACAAAATATGAACAGTCCAACTACAAGCAGAATACATGCCAGCATGGATCCAGAACATGCACTCCGATTCTTGCAGGACTATGTTGATTAGTAGAGAAAAATGCAACTGTAGCTAAAGTAGCAAGTACAGGAATTAATAGAGGATAAGAAGGTTGGACACAAATATATGCTTAAGCAGGCCGACATGCAGAAAAAGTTCCATGCCACACAGTTGGAGCTAGAGGAAATCAAGAGGGAATATGCCCAATACAGAGCTATGTAGGAGAAGCAAGTCTCCAGAATCACTGCCCGAGTCAAAGTGCCAAAAGAATGCCTACCAACTATGACAACTTGGTTGGAAGAAATGAAGGCGGAATTTTTTCTGCAATTGGATCGAATGGGTGCAACCTTGACAAACTTGAACATTGAGAATCTTATACTGAAGGAACAGATAAATGCCTTGGACGCAGTTGATGAACAACTCAAGGAAATGGCAGAAGAAGTTGATGGAGTTCTCTTCAGCTCCTCTAGTCTCACGGATATAAAGACACAGCTGGCAAAGACATCTCATGACCTATGGTCCAATCTCAAAAACGCTTGTTTGTTATTGTGCAAAGACCTCATGAGGCCTTTGCATCTACTACATACACATATGAAATCATGGCACATGAATTCGAAACACTCAGAGCTACAGCACAAGGTGCAAAACAGAGACAGATGCCTATTGACACATAATTATTTGAATTGACAATAGAGCCTGAGAAGCCGGCTGCAACAAGTAGAGCTAGTCAACACAATTTCCTGCAAAGCATACCACTTTCAAGGATGGCACTCGGTGCAGATTTTGCAGAGCAAAAAACATCATGTGAGGAGGAACCAGAATTGAACGAAACCTAGAGAGAAGATGTAGATGAAGCAGACCCAATTGCTACTAAGGGAGCGATCATAGATCTGAACTCAACCCACACCATCAAGGTTCAACTGATGGATTACTTCCAGTGAAGGGTTCAAGTCCTCCACTTTTTTGTAGAAAGTTTTACCACTGGGTGTGCCAGGTGTTGAGGATGACCTCTCCACCCACGTGGACCTCAACCAAGGAGGGTTAGTAGACCTCTAGTAAAGGGGGGTTACAATAGTAAGTAGTGGATAATTTTGTAACTGTAGGGACAATTATAATTGTCCCTAACAGTTATAATTTTATAGCTGTAGGGACAGTTATAATTGTCCCTAATAGCCAACAATAGTGGCCTTATCCACCACATCATTTTTGGAGCTATGTTTGTTGCTGACTATTACCCGGCTAAAGTCGGAACACTATCAGATGTTGTTATAAGTTGATCATCATCTCCTGCATCAAGGTTGTTGTTGCTATCTACTGAAATACAAACTATTTGCAATATTTCTACTCTACAAATAGTTGTCTCGGCTCTTTGTATGTTTTGTACCATCTTTTCCTTTTTTCGACATTAGTCAAATTTAAGTTCTGACCCTAGCATTCCCATTTCCAGGAGTGGATATGTGTAGGTGTTTTTCAATCTTTTGGAGACACCACTAACATGGAGTTAAGAGGAATCCTTCTAGGATTTCTATGTGGAATATGGAGGATGTGGACATATGGAAAAGAGAGGGTGCTTATGGGCTCTATGTGGGAAGATTCTTGTCTCTCTCAATATTTTAAGGGTCATAAGGAGCTTTTGACAGGACACATGTCAAGAGTAACAAAAAAGGACATGGATGGTGACATACAAGCTTATCCAAATGGCTCGGGATAGATCTAGTCCTGTGGGTTTTGAGCCTCGGATGGCTTAGGGCCAAGGTAGTTGCTAGGATCATCCAAATTGGAAAGGATAACAAAAGAGCCATTTGAAGACAAAGAGGAGGTTGAGAGAATTAACATATGGCTTGGCACCATATGGTCCCAAGTGGTTGTAACAAAAGAGAGACGACAGAGAGTGGTATAAGGAAAAGGGCTGGCTCTCCCTTCAAAAGGTGACTTGTATAAAAGGCCAAACGGTTGACTTTGGTCTTCATTGTTGTATGCAAAAGTTTGGAATACGAGCTCCCTCTTCTCTTCCAAGAGTGTCTTTGGGTGTTCTCTTGTTTCCCTTGTAGTGCCTTTGTGTTTGCCACTCCATCCCCCTTCATTCTCCTCCCCTTCTCCCATCTCCCCTTTCTCTCTTTCTCTCATGGAAACACATTATGGAAACACATTGCAACAATCCGGGAGCCACTGGAGTGGCACTTGCGGATGGCTCATGATTTGCATTGCTCTCACAAGGAGTAGCTTAGAGTGGAGGCTCCATCAGCATTCCTTTAAGATCTGCATGACACGTGAGTCACCGTTGAGACTACACATCTTTGGCACCACTCCCGGGGAGTTCAAGGTATGTTTTTGCATTGAACTTGCCTCTCTTCTCATTTACCCATTGCTCATTACTTCAAGCTTAACTAGGAGCATTGATAGTGGAGTCGTAGGAGAGGAATGAGTGAAGAAGTGTGAATTTTTTATGAAAAAAGAGGAAGTTGTCTTTTTTTTTTTGTGGAAAGCATTTTGGATATGTGAAGCTTGTTTTTTATGTTTTTTCATGCTTTGAATTGATAGGAAGATAGTTTAGAGGTTTGCTAAGGTGTGTGTGATAACAAACTCCAACAAAAACACCTAAAAGTGATATTTTGAGTGAATTTTAATGCTAGTTTGGAAGGAGAAATTGTCACATTTTGCAAAATCTCTCATTTGTCATTCAAATATTGTTTTTTTTTTTTTTTTTGCATTGAGTAGGTAGAATAGGTAGTTTTCCATCCCCCTATCACAAAAGAACTTGAACAAAAACTTCAAAATCATCAAGAATCATTAAAAAACAATTGGTGACATTGCAAGTTTCTATCCCCATGACCTATCACTTTAGCTTGGTATCCCCATGACCTGTTGTCATAGCTCTATCCCCACAACCTGACACCTATCACACACCTAATCCACCACTTTATTTATGACAAGTCAGGGACTACTATCCCGTCAGTTTGACATGTGTTGACCCATGTCCTTAAGTCTATTCCCACATCCTGTCCTAACCCTCCGACCATTGCCATCCTGGTATCCCTCCGAGGCAACCATCTCGGTGACCCTTGCTTTATTGCTAACCATTCAACCATTTCCTTAAGTCTATCCCTATGTCTCGTTGGCTTACAACCAACCCTCCAACCATTGCCATACTCACATCCCACTGACTTGAACATCCCGCCGCTCGTCGCTTTAATGCTAACCCAATGACCATTGGCATACCAATCTCACCCTAACCCACCAACACATGCCAATTGTTTCCCTATGCCCCGTCGCCATAAGTATAACCCTTCAACTGGTACCTTAAGTCGATCCCTACACCCCGTCGCCATAAGTATATCCCTACAACCCGTTGGCTTACATCTAACCCTCCAATTGTTGGGATATCTCTAGGAACAGATTCTCTGTCAAAAATATAGAATTGAATTTGATGTAGGATGTACCTCTGCAGAGACCTCATACGTGCGCTTGAGGTATGGAAGAATTTTGTCCAAGGACCCCGAGCTTGAGGACAGTATTTTGGACTACATGCAGCCCACCTTTCGCCCAAGTTTGGGGTTAGCTCCAACAGGGAGCTCAATTCCTAGCTCTCACTCCATGTTAGGGCCTTGATGCGGGGATCCCTCTAGCTCCAATGAGACCGAGAGCTTGAACGAGGAAATGTAGGACCCTGCTAGCCTGAGGGCTTTTGAAGCCCCCTACACTAGCCTAGATCCACCTCATTCTCTTGCTCCTTCCATATCCTCTAGGTTAAGAGGGATGATATCCAACATGTTTGGATGGTTGGGCCGAATGGATTCAATAGAAATGGAGAACCTCTTTGCCAATATGTCGACAAAAAGGGGAGGTCAACGAGGCGACGACAACCAGTCCCTCAGCCACAAGTAGGGACTGAGGCCGCATTTTGGACTCAAGACCCACAGTCTTCATAGGGCACCTTGACTCTGAGTGCATGGAGGATGAAGACTCGTGGATGAGGGACTTTACATGGCAAAACCTTGGCCGAGGAAATGCACAAGACTTCCAAGGGGAAGACTGTTATGAACTTCCAACATTCCAAGTGTCCCCAACATTCTCGTCAGCTATGTGGCCCCCAAGCTCCACCTTACAGACCAATGCAAGGAACATCCATGCAGATGCCTAGTAACCTGCTTGCTCTTGGAGGTCGATAGCTTACTCCCGTAGCTGCAGCTCCGATGTACAAGCGAGGAGGCCTCATAGCCCCAACATCAGTACTGGCAACCCAATCGATCCTGCTACCAGGACAAGGCTTGAGGCCGCCTCTACGATCCATTAGTCCAACAACAATGCCGCCTCCACAAGCTTCCTAAATGGTGCTATCGGATGAGGTGATGCGCATCTTGGAGGATGCAGTAGGAAGGGGGGCCGTCCCATGTGCGGCTACACTTGTATTCCTAGCAGGGATCACCAATCCCTCTAGGAGTTGACCCATAGCCATCTCCAAATTGATAACCAAATTTCTTGGGTAAGGAGATCGGGTCTCACATGTGGAGCGATTTGAGTAAATATGCAAAGCATTCGGTGCTCCTGAATATCTGAAAATGGTTAATGAATTTGGGCTCATAGGGCCCTCAATCTAGAGGAGAAAGTCAACTGCGAGGCATTACGGAAGGCCTTCATGTAGGGTTCATCCCCAATGGTCATAAGTGGAGTTCGATTAATCAGTTATATGAGGTGAAATAGAATGATAAGGAATCCCTTTAAGATTACATCGCTAGGATCAAGCACCTCAATTCCCATTGCAAACCACATGAGAGGATGAGCGATGAACGACTGTTGCCATGCTTCCTCATCGGATTGGTAGAGCCGAAGCTGCATGACCACTTAATGGTTATGAATCCCACTTCCTTTGAACTTTGCAGCAAAGTCGCCATTCGTATAAGTGATAATATGATGGATAAGGTTGTCCAAGACAAAACTACAACTGCATCCGAGGTATCACAATTAGTAAGGTCTTCTAGTATAGAGCCTACCAAGAAGGAGGACAAGAAACCTAAGGGTTTAGATATGAGCGAGTTGGCCTCTAACCTACTGAATTAGCTAGGCTAGCAGTGGAAGTCAGGAACCTCCAAGGAAACACTAACCCCCTTCCCCAAGAGGGACAATTTTTGGTGCGGGGTATGCAATGGCAATCACCCCTCCAATGAGTGCCCCTGCCTCAAGGCAAGGCAAGCCCTCTATTGTGCACATTGTTATAGATGGGGAAACCATGACACCTCCCAATGCTGATTTCCAAAGATCCTTCCCCAACCGATCTATTAGACAAGACCCCAATTAGTCCTGATGGCCCCACCCAACCCGATAAATGCACAAGGAGCCCCTCTAGCCAATCTAGGGAATTATAGGGCACAACAAGCTCCTTTACCACCACCCAATTCAATAAAGATTACTTCATTAAGTATGAATTAAAGCTGCAAGAGCAAGCTCAAATGTGGGAGTACATCATGACATGCATGAAAGAAAAAACAGCTCAAAAACAGCTAACAAAATTCCAAGGTGGAGGCTAAAAATGCCACCTCAACCCTGAAAAAGTCTCAAAGAAGAACGAAAATCCTCTCCAAACTCTGAACAATACGAAGACCATCAAGTGTAGGAATTCTCAAGGAGACAACGATGCCTTGAGGCCTCCACTCGACACCCTAAAGGAAAGGCCACCATTTCGGACCCCATTGGTGCAGAAGAGTTTCACGGGGACAACAATGTAAATATTAGACTCCACCCTGCGGCAACAAGCATTCCCCCCACACCCTCTGCTCCTCAGACTATAGCCACTACCCCAGTGCAACCCCCAGAGCCCGCTTCCTTCATCATAGGCTCTTCCTCTTCTCCATGGGCTAAGCTCACAAAAACCCTACAATTTTGCAGTGCACCGTCGTACCAAACACCTGGAGGATATAGTGCCATGTCGACTGTGACAAAATATGAAGAGGGGAGAGGAGAAGAATTGTCAATACACTTAGTGTACAGGTAGCTATATTGTGTGCACTCCTCTCTCTCTCTCCCTCTCTCACTTCTGCTATCATGGTATCAGAGCACTAGGTGCTCCCAAGCCCTTGCGTTCCATCAAGGCACTAAGCCCTCTGTGTGTGAGGCATTCTTCAATCGTTGTGTGAGAGATTTCCATTAAGAGAGAGTCCAAGCCCTTGCTTCCATCAAGGCACAAGCTCTCTTTGTGAGGCATCTTCATTGTCTATCTAGCTCATTGTGTACCTCAATGTGCTCTCCGATTTAGTTCAAAGAGCTTGCCATTCCGAGCTATGGAGATAGCCTTACGCTCATTTTAGTTTTCATCCTTCTTGCTGTTCTTTGAGGGATTTAGTGAGTTGAACATTCACTAAGGTGTTTGAGAAAGAGGTTTTCTTAGGAAGTCTGGCCTCTTCACTCCGAGTGAAGTGTCCGCCCTGGCACACACAAAAGCAACACCCCAGTCTTCCATAAACGGACTATAGCCATGAAACAATGCTGCTCCAACAAGCCACAAAGGCTTCTCCATCAACAAGCTCCAACAATGACAGGTGGCTCAACACCTGTCTCTCCACCGGTAGCTCCTCACGTCCTACGGCTACACAACTCAAAAGCTACAATCGGCTCCTTAGCCTCAATGACTCATGAATGGCTAGTCGAATCCTGCTCACATCTCAATCATCTGCCACATAGCCCGAGGCTCTCAATTGTCGACCTTCTATGCTCTATGCCTTCCGACGGACTACCTCAAGGCTCACACAATCAACGTAACTCAGGTCCTCAATATACTGCTCAGCCCCTAGCTACTCATGAAGATGTCCATGCCCTCCAACAAGACTAGTTCATGAAGGTGCTCATGGGCCTTCAACGAAGCAGCACAGTCAATGTGGCTCCTCTGCTCCCCAATGCTAGCTCCAAGGCTGTCTAGGCCAACAAAATGGCCTCCATCCATAGCTCCTACCATCCACAGCTAAGTGAGTTGACTTGCAAGCTACGAGCTGGCCTCACACTAAGGGCTCAAGGCATCTCCATCAATGACTTCTACATAGCTCTATAGGCTCAAGCAGCAGCATACGACAGCAATGGCCCTTCAACAGCTCAGCCCAGACAACTCTCAACTTGAACTATGAGTAGCTCTCGTCTCCAATGAAACTGCCCCCCATGCTCCAATGAGAGCCTATGAGTCTTCATTTATGAGCACCTATTGTTGGCTCTTTCCCATGGCTTCCGCAGGAAGAGCAGGGTATTCTTAATATTATACAGGGTTCTGAGGCTTTTTGTCACCTACAAATATATCGGGGTTGTCATTTGTAGTATACATGTAGCTTAGGACCTCAAGTCGTGTTCTGGTGAGAGACGTAGGCTTAAGTGTGGTAAGCAAACATAGTGCATGCATGTGTAAAAGGAACGTGTATCATCATGGTTGAAGTAATGAAGGCTTTCATCTTCATTGGGGGTTGTAGGGTTTAGGAGGAGATTAAGGGTTAGAAGGAGGTTCTAGGGGGGTTAGAAGGAGGTTCCAGGGTTTAGAAGAGGTTCCAGGGTGAGAAGGAGATTCCAAGGTTTAGAAATAGGTTTTAGAGTTTAGAAGAAGTTCCAAGGTTTAGGTAGAGTACATGGTAGAGAGCTCGTCTCCCTTGTAGATTATGGAGGTTAAGGGTTGAGAAACTAAGGGTTTAGGGGGAGCATAGCAGTGGGAGAGGAAGAAAGTGTAAGACCATGGGGGAAAGAAGAGAGAGGAGGGAGGAGGAGGGGGAGGAGGGAGGAGGAGGAGGAGGAGGAGGGAGGTGGAGAAGGGAGGAGGAGGAGGAAGAGGGAGGAGGAGGAGGGAGGAGGAGAGGGAGAGGATGGGTTGCAAGGTTGGAGGAGAGGGGAGGAGGAGTTGCAAGATTAGGACATGCTTTTGGACATGGAGTGCAAGGAAGCATGGACACTTGAGACAATTGCTTGGAATACCAAAGTAGAACTCAACACAATGCCCCAAAGATTGTGAGCTTCATTCCATTATGGGGTATTTATACAAGTTGGAGAGCTTCTCTCTCTGCATGTAGGAATTGTAAGACATTCTCTTTCTACATGTAGAACTTGCATATAGAAGTTGCATGTAGAATGCCCATGTAGGACTCGCATGTAGGACTCGCATGTAGGACTCGCATGTAGAACTCACATGTAGGACTTGCATGTAGAACTTACATGTAGAACTTGCATGTAGAACTTGCATGTAGACTTGTAAGTTGGATTTCTAAGAGGGAGTATTCCTAGCTTTATGCAGGTACAAGCGGAGCTTTGCCGCTACTCTACACACACATTCTTTCCTACCTAAGTCCATGTTGGCACAGAGACAACATACTCCGGATCCATTTTGTTACCCGTCCTCAGGTTATGGCTTATTGCGAGCACGTACCTGGATTGCCATGCCTTTAGTCCAGTGGCTGTGGAACTTGTGTTATGCCAATCGATCCTGTTGTAAAGCCTTGGCACCATACAATTTTTAATTAGTTTCCAGGTAGCCTGTATCCACCATTTGTTCAAATAGAGATATGTGGCATGCTTCTAAAAAAATCACTCTTTAATACAGTCAACTTGTAATCTGAGCATCGACCCGTTCATTGGGATTGAAATTGAGTGGAGGCAAATGGGTATTGAGGTAACATGGGACCTCCAGAATGAATTCCAATGTTTTACAGAATATAGCACTTAGGCGAAGGAAGCGATCAATGTTGCCATGCATTATTTGCTCATGTTGTTGCTAAAGTGCTTGGATCATTATGCCTTGGATATTCCATTCTACACCAGAGTATGGTTCGATCATTGGCCAATTAATGGTTCTATCTTCATCCAAAGTGTGTATGTTGGCTTCCCATTTTTACATCGTGGAACTGCATAGAACTTGGGATGGGTTTGTAGACATGGAGGTGCACGTAGGTACTCCTTCAAGAAGATTACATCAAAGAGCTTGGGACGGGGTGCCAATCAGGTTGTGGATCCAACTTGCTTATCTAACCTTCACTAATTTGTCGCTGACCAAGGTTGGTAGGAAAGTTGTCTAGGGTCCATCCACCTCGAGTTTTCATATCAAGATATTTGCTCCAAAATTCCTTGATGGGGTTACTGGGAAGTGGTATCTCATCAAAATGATACTCATCATTGGAACTTGGCATGGGAGTACAAATTGTATTATCTGAATCCTAATATTCAAAATCAAATACTGTCATTTTCTGCTGATGGAAGCACAAGTAGTGTTGGAGGTGATGATGGGCAGGGAGGGAATCTGGGGACATGGGGGAGAAATATGGAAGAGTGTTAGCTGCGGAAGGGGGAGCAGAGGGGAGGGGGGGAAGAACTGGGAAAATGGTTTGAGCAGCTTTAATCCTCAAGGGTAGGATTCGCAAGGGAGGGGAAGAAGCTAGGTGTGAGGGGCTCGTAAGTTTGTGACTATTGGGTTAGTTGAAAATGGTGAGAGGCATGAGCAAAGAGACGATGGAGGGAATAAATGTTAGGATGGAGCTCGGGGAAGGTTAAGAGAGTGGTAGCAACAAGGGTAAGTGAGATTATGAGGTTGGTAGAGAGAGTGGTTAGATATGGGAAGTTGGATGTGAGATAGGCCCTATCATCTTCCGACACTTCTTTTTGCTAATGCGATGGAATCATCAGATGCGTGGGTGGGATGTCGATTATATCGTGCCTTGTAAATAATAGTGATGGCCTTTGTAGTAATGGCAACAAACCAGCAATAACCTTGAGGGGAGGACTACCCATGAGGCATACATATGCAATGAAAGCATCTGTCCTGAGTGCTATAAACCCGGCATGTGTAGACAGGCAGAAGATATTTTTCTCATCTTCGGACAAGTCTTGGCAAATTATGCACAGAGTTTTGGTCCCTATGGAATGTTCCCATCTGATTGTTCGATGAGCAAATATGATCCTGATTTGGAGTTGCTTCCATTGGATAAGCACACGTGCATTGAGGTGATCTTCCACTTGTAGAGCAGCCACAAGCTCTTGGTACACCACGGTTGTGCATTGTAGTGGGGTTTCATTGGTGTTGTCTTCTAATGCCTCATTGTTGTGCACTAGCAATTGGAGTTCAAGCTTGGAGATGATTATCTTTTGGGAGTGCATCTCATTCATTTTTTCTTTGTATTGATGGTAGATGGTTGTATATGCCTCCTTAAGCTTTCTCATTTGCAAAGTGACCTTTGCCTGTTGAGGAATGTCTTCAGTGGTATTGGACCATTGGTCTAAGACTTGTGCTTGTGAAGTGCTCGCCTCTTGAGTAGTAGCAAGTTGGTCCTTTAAGATTCCAGATTCCCTTGTAAGCTCGTCAATGCTGAAGGCACATACTGCCAAAGATCGTTTCATGTCTTCAAGCTTGTCTTTGCAATCCTGGAGCTCTTTTTCTTTGTGAATTAGAGTGAGTCAAGCTTGTGCCACTACCTCCATCTATTGAGCATGTGCGGATGTCAAGGAGTTATAGTAGGTCTATAGGATTGCCATTGCTTGTACTGCTACTATCAGCTGTGTTTGACTTTGGTGGAGGTTGGAGGTCACATCCCTCACTGCCTTCTCTTGAGCTTGGAGAGCTTGGTTCATGCACACTTCTTCTACCTCCTTCTCATCTATCTACGCCCGAAGTGCCTTGACCTCTATGGTGATTTCCTAGAATTGGTCTTTGATTTCTGTTGCAGTCTGTCTGTCCAATTCTCTTGCATATTCTTCCTTGGCCAAGCTAGTGAATAGTTCTGACATTTGGATCATTTGGCTAGCTTGATGGTGGAGAATGACAGATGGTGATGAGGTCTGGCAATACTGCTGATACAAGTGGTGCCCATGTAGCTGTTGGCTCTTTCCCACGGCTTCCACGGGAAGAGCAGGGTATTCTTAGTACGTAGGGTTTTGAGGCTTTTTGTCACGTACAGGTATATTGGGTTTGTCGTTGTAGTATACATGTAGCTTAGGACCTCGAGTCATGTTCCGTTGAGAGATGTAGGCTTAAGTGTGGTAAGCAAACATAGTGCATGCATGTGTAAAAAGAACGTGTATCATCATGGTTGAGGTAATGAAGACTTTCATCTTCATTGGGGGTTGTAGGGTTTAGGAGGAGTTTAAGGGTTAGAAGGAGGTTCCAAGGTTTTCATCTTCATTGGGGGTTGCAGGGTTTAGGAGGAGTTTAAGGGTTAGAAGGAGGTTCCAAGGTTTAGAAGGAGGTTCCAGAGTTTAGAAGGAGGTTCAAGGTTAGAAGGAGTTCCAAGGTTTAGAAGGAGTTCCAGGGTTAGAAGGAGTTCCAAGGTTTAGAAGGAGGTTCCAAGGTTTAGAGAGAGGTTCCAGAGTTTAGAAGAGGTTCCAAGGTTTAGAAGAGGTTCCAAGGTTTAGTTTAGAGTACATGGTGGAGAACTCGTCTCCCTTGTAGATCATGGAGATTAAGGGTTGAGGAACTAAGGGTTTAGGGGGACCATAGGAGTGGGAGAGGAAGAAGGTGTAAGAGCATGGGGGAAAGAAGAGAGAGGAGGGAGGAGGAGGAGGAGGAGGAGGAGGAGGAGGAGGAGGAGGGAGGAGGAGAAGGGAGGAGGCGGAGGAGGAGGAGAAGGTAGTCAATAGAGCAAGCAAGAAAAAGCGAGCGAGCCGAATGAAGTGAGCAAGTTTTTCCACAATTCCTCTGACGAGAACAAATTTGAAACCGAACTTACTATAGCAAGATGTTGTCATAATAAGTATACCAATATTCAAACTTACAATCCACCCTATCTTTCAATTGAAGAACATAAACATTACTCAGTCTGGTAACATTGAACAATATCTTTTGATTGAACAATATCACTTCATCCATATGTCTAGAAAACCCTAGTCTCATTATAAAGCTTTGGATAGCATCATACATAGAACAATGGTACCATATTCAAAACTAATTACCGAATTCATAACATAAATGACTGTTGAAACACCACTTCACTCGCAAAATGTACCAAACCAACACTACCACTTTCCAAATGTGTCCAGGGTTCACCACAACAATTATCAATCTATGAAAAAATTGGTATTTTAAACCATATTCTAATCCTCTTGACATTCATCATCAAGAAAGTAGTTGCGCACACGTGGATTTTCTAATTGGCACTCATCATATCTCCTGTCGGCTGACATGAATCTTGCCATTTTTTCTGCATAGCATGGCAACAAACTACAACAAAACATACATTTCAAAGCAAAGTAAGTCAAAGTGGAACAATGAAAATAATTTCCAATAAGAAGAACTTGCCATCCTTATAATTCGCTACCAACAAAAAGAAAAAAAAAATGCTAGATCAAGGCCTTACAAACAATATCCAAAGGATCAAAATTTGTACTTTCTTGATTCAAAGGCACCCGTAAATGTTCACTATCTACCATATTATAAAGATGCTAAATAACATTTTCAAAGTCCTCAATTTCAGCATTCAAAATATATAGAAAAAAACCCAGGGCCAGTAGCATACTACTCATCAAATGGATTTGTGACAGGCTCCACTCTCTCTTCTTCCCCCTCTCCATCATGCTCTGACTTGATCCGTTTTCCAGAATGATCTGCCACAAGTGGCTCAACAATGCTAGCCACAATACCACTGTCTAAATCAAATGAAAAACAAGTCCTGCCGGTGGCCTGACAAGCATGCATAAGAGGGGCTGTACCATAACCCATCTCTAGAACTAGCCCTCCAGGAACACGGAGAAGAGAAAACTAGTAGAATGGAAACACAAAATGTGAAATGTCACTTGTGGTGTTGTGCCTTACCTACATGCCAACCAACCACTATCATACAAAGAAGCCGATGCAACTACAAGCCCATGCCGCACATGATCCTTGAGCAAGAAATTCCAAGTAGGAGTCGGTCCTTTCTCATCAATTGGATAGCCAGATGGAAAATCGAGCAATATAAAATCTGAAGCCCACTTCATCTTCTTACCCATCCTCTTGTAGTCCTGATCTCGACTAGCCACTGTAATGAAAAACTCATGCAAAATAGCATACTTATCGTTTCTTTTAGAGTCAGCAAAGTCTCTGCCCATGGCAACGTAATCACCAACCATACAAGCAAACAAAGCTGTGATGCCACGGGCCAAGGAAATGTCAAGTGACTGTAATCGATGGAACACACATTGCCTTAAAAGTCTTGAGATTGATTCTCCACCTACATGTAAAAGCAAATCGATTACAAGCAAAACTAGTGATAAAAGAACAACTCCATAAGTAGAACACCACCACACCCTTACCTGCACTCTCTGTGTGATCGATTTCATGATGCATAGGACTAGATGGTCCCTCATCTAGAAAGAGAACAATCATAAACTTATTAACGCAATGTCAAAACAAATTTGAAGAAAACAACAACAAACAATCATAGTGTATCTTCCTTACCTTTTTTTGTAGCATGTTCTTGTTTCTCTTTCTCTTTCCTATCTCTCCTTGAGCTTCCCTCCACTTTGTCCTTACTTGCTTCACTGGCTTTCTGTGAAGCATAAGTGTTGTACTAGTCTCTTTCCCGCACCAATGACTTGTCCTTTAGGGAAGTCTATCCACCAAGGACAATGTGCTAATTCCCATTGAGAGAGATGGTGCATTCCAGGTGGATACATGCATGCAGCATGACCAATCTCCACCCAACTCTTGCACAAATTTGGAATGTCAAAGATCCTTTTCTCTGTTGCTAAGTGGGAGAGATATCTATCAAGCAAGAAACAAAAAAAATTTGGATGTCCCAAACCATTAAAAGGTCAAGAAATCAGGTGGAACAACCATCAATGATTGTGTAATTATCAATAGCACAAACATAGAGAAATAAAAAATGAACATTGGATTTGAATTAAAATCATACCTATAAACCACCCTATGGGTAGCCATGTCCAACTCAGATAGTCCATCTCCTTTTTTTCCACCCTTATTCTCCATCTTTGTTTCCTTTGATCTTAGCACCACAAACATATGTTTTCTCCCCTCCAGTTTTATATCCTCCATGTATTGCTACAATGTACAATCCTTAGGGGTATCCAAAGGAGTGCCCATTGTTGTGATCACCCTCAAATCTTCAAGCACTTTCAATGACTGTGTCTCCACCTTCTCCAAAAATATTTCTCTACTAATCCACCTAAACAGTAAAAGTTGATGTAATTTTATAATAAAAAATAAGAGTCATGCCATTGGTAAGAAACAAACAAACACCATGAAAGCTGGTTTGTATTGGTAGTAGAAACACATCCTCTGTACTCAAGGTCGCCCACAGGCATGAAGTACATGTCTCGCATAGGTTTAGTGGCTTCTAACAAAGAAAGGAATATATTTTTCTTTTATAATCTCAAATCATACTTTGCAATGAGTTGGAGCTTCTCCAATGTCATGCAAGAGTCTGCACCATCAAAGCACAAGGCAAACAACTTTTCCAACCAAGCCTCTCCAAGACCAGGATCTATACAATTCAACACCTATCCAAAGATGACATGTCAGTCACTTAACTTTAAACTAAGTGCAACAAAGTATAGAAAATTCAATTCACACCTTTCCCATCCTATCAGCAATTCTCTTTTGAATAATGGTATGTTGCTTTCCTTCTGCCTCTCCCCTTTGATCTAAAGGTAGCTTTGTAGATATTTTGTCCATTGCCTTTTTAAGCTTTGTATTGTACTCCACCTACATCCATAAGTTCCAACTAGAGAAAGAAAAGGAGTGATAAAGAAATAAGCGTCAATACAAGTGTGACATTCTACCTGGAAGACAAGCCTTGCTAGATAACCTCTTGTCAATGGAAACCATGGCTTCTTCCCTTTACTCTCTTGAGCCCTCCGATTCTCTATTGATTTGATCTCACTCGAAGACAATGTTCTCATAAACACCAAAGGGTCACACTCACAAATGTTGTGTGCATTTATGAGTATGTCCCTAAGACTGGGTTTGATAATGGCATGTTCATTCATGCTACAAAACAAAGAGCAAAGTACAACCCAATCAATAAATACAAAGTAGTACAAAACACAAATGTCGAGAAGCTTCAAAGAGCACATGTACTTACGAATTCATTCATTGCACCCCTACCAAGAGAGGAATCTCACTAATTTTCCTTGGGTCAATTATTGTGCATACTAATCGGATATGTCTTTTCTTGTTTATAGGAAAGATGTCCTTGATAACACTCATCCATGTAGTGGTCCTATGATTGCCCTCTCAAACAAATAGCATCTTTCGTGACATAAAATGAAAGTCAATGTTAGACATCACATCTTTCTCAAACCCTTTATCCACCTCTCTCCAAGTGGGAGACCAACTCTCCCTCATATCATCTGTCACAACTATCTCCTCTCCATCACTCTAGCAAACAAATATAATGAAAGACCCTTTCTCTGGGAGATGGCCCTCCAGTTGGAATGTACTTTTGATTGAAGATACATCATCACGAAGTCCTCTCACTCTTGCATAGGGTATCAACCTACACAACGGTATGCGAGAACACTGATCTGAATCAAGCATCCTACATTTGCCAATCACATCACCTCCTCCTTCCACCTGAACTTCACTGTCATCCAACTCATCCTCCACTCTTGGACCTTTATCTCTTTGAGTTGATGATGTTTCAACCTCTAGACCCACCATGCTTTCTAGTTCTTCCATTCCACCTACTGATGATTCAACATTGTGATCTTCTTTTGTTCCTCTTGTTGCCTTTGTAGCATGTGCCACTTGAACTTTTCTTCCTTTTTTTCCTGTCATCCTGAAAAGATAAAAAAATGGATGACCTTTGTTCTCAAAATCTTTTCAACAAAAACCAAAACAAAATACGAGAAACAACATTTAACAACAAATAGAATATAATGGATGTTAGATTCAAAGGTCTTCTCAAATCTATCCATAAGCTCTAAAAAACATGAGAGTTTATTCACATATATATATGCTAAAGGTTTTGTTTATGAAAACATATGCAATGTTTTAAAAATGCCCATATCTTTAAAAATATCCATACATATCATGAGGGCAAAGCCTCAAACAAATCATGAAGTGTGTACAAATCATGAAAGAAAAGCCTCAAACAAATATCTCAAATTGTTGACATATATGAATGCAAAGGTGTGTAAACTCACACTTATGAATAAATATCATTTTACATATCTAGAGACAAACACATAAGTAGACAAAAAAACAAATTCATATATCTACCAATGCAATTGATTTCTAGTTTAGGGAACATATATCCACTTATGTGCTAAAAGAAAAGGGTTCATCTCTCATGCACACACATTGAATTGATTGAAATAGAATTAACAGAATAAGGAATCCAATTGTTGATGCCAAGACATTAAGATTGCAATTCAAGTTTCTTGAAGATATTACATGTCCTTGATATAAATTGTTACAAATACACAAATACTTATAGACAAGTGCATTGATAGAAATACATATTATAAAAAAGAATTTCATAAGAAGGATATACCTGAAATTATATTTGCAAGTACATGATTACATGCATTGTCAAGACTGAAGAAACAAGGGGTTAAGATTGAAGACTCAAGACAAAGCAATGCACAGTGTATCAACTTGCAGTCCTATCTGTCCTATCTATACACTTGTATATATGGAATTGCAGTGGTATATATGCATTTCTATGCACTTGTATGCCTACCCCTTACCCTCATGAAAAGACACCCAAAGAGGACAAAAAGGACATCGCGTTAACGCACTGTCCTTTTTTACCCCTCAAGGTGTCTTTTCATGAGGGGTTCAGACTCTAGACACAAAACAAAGCCATGCACTAGTGTACATGCACTTGATCTTAAATGCAACAATTTGTAAGCAAGGAGGGGGCTATTGGACTACCCGAGGGGCTATAGGCAGCACGTTAACGCGCTGTCCTTTTTGACCTCTCAAGGTGTCTTTTCATGAGGGGTTCAGACTCTAGACACAAAACAAAGCCATGCACTAGTGTACATGTACTTGATCTTAAATACAACAATTTGTAAGCAAGGAGGGGGCTATTGGATTGCCCGAGGGGCCAAAATAGACAGCGCGTTAATGCACTGCCTATTTTGGTTCGTGATGCAATCCTAGAGCATAGGCATGAGTGTCTTTGAATTTGACCTTCTTTACCATGGTCGCTACCGGCAGTGGAAGGTAGGTCAGGTGGATATGGAAACAACTATGCAGAATGGAAGGTAGTACTTTCCATGTCTTGCTACCGGCAGTGGAAGGTAGTACTTTGCATGTCATTGTTTCACTACATCTACCCCTATTATCGCTTGCATATCTCGCATGGGGGGGAGGGCACTTGGACTGCTTAGGGCAGCAAAAGAGGCAGGGCGTTAACAAAAGCCATGCAAGGGAGGGACTCTTGGACTGCAACCTCTTTTGCTGCCCGAGGCAGTCCAAGAGTCCCTCCCTTGCATGGCTTTTGTCCAAGAGGCTCTCCCTTGGAGGGGAGAGTGGGGGAGAAGCCGAGGCCTTTGATGAAGAAGGCGTGGGTAAGGTTAGCAGAGGGGGAATTAGCAGCTTCTCGTCGTCTATTTGGTTGAATTCACAGGCACTGCCTCAACAACCAACAATGGGGAGGAAAAACGATGCACAGGAGAAGCGGAAGGACATACTCAAACATTCCTCGGGCGATCAAGTTGACTAGAACGGAGTTGAATGGAAGAGAGTTGAGTGGAAAGGCATGGGCGAAAGGAGTGTCCAAGAGATGTCGTCCGCTTCAAAGACTCGCTTCAAAGATTTCGTTCAAAGATTTCCAAGGATTTTTGTCGTCCACTTCAAAGACTCCCTTGAAAGATTTCTATCGTCCGCTTCAAAGACTCGCTTCAAAGACTCATGGACGCCTGAAGCAAATTTCCACTCATATCTATAATGAATGACACGAAAGCGCATTTCATCTTGAACAAATTCCAGCGGTAAGCTTGGGAACATGGCAGCCGCAGTGCGAGGATTGCGCGCAGAGGCACTAGGCCACACTCTCGTATCTGGATCTGTATCTTTGGGCGATGCCACTCACTCTCCTCACAAGCAAGGGAAAACGCATGCAGGAGACTTGGTCGAGAAAGGTCAAATGAAATGATCTTTACCTTGTTCAATCTGCAGTCTACCTCCAAAGCTGACTCGTTTTGCCTCCGCTCAATCTACAGTCTACCTCCCAAAACCTCCGCTCAATCTACAGCCTCCCCCCAAAAATCTACCGTCTACCTCCACGCTACATAGTCTCCAGCACGCAAAATTCTACTCCGTCTTCTAATAGAGAGGTAGGCACGTTAGAATGTTGGCTCCTCAGCTCCCCGTCTCTGCCATTCACCCTCAAGCTCTTGCTCATCATCATCAGTCTTTGCCTTCCCACCTCTTCTTCTTGTTCTTGTTCTTCTTCTTCTTCTCCCCCTCGCATCTCTGGCTCATCCCTCGCTTACTTCCTCACAACTTACTCCCATGATCCCCTCCTCATCGACATCTTTGAAAAGAATTCTTTCCTCGGTGGTTGCATGGCTCTCGTCGACCTCGCCGTGACACTTCGCTGAGCTTCTCGGGTTGACTCGCCACACCGACGATGACGACAATGACAATTTTGGCATCTGGAATGGGAAGGGGGAAGCCGGGCAATTCTTATGTCTCCCGCAAATTGACGAGTTTTCTCAATTCCCTCACCTTTTTGTGGCGCTACGGAGGGAGTCTCTTCAGAATGAATACTTACGTCACAGTATGCGTTCGATAGCTAAAACCCCAGCTCTTTGGTGGATGCCTTCTGCTTTTTTGAAATGTGTACAGAAGATTTAAGAGAACGTAAGGACGCTGCGTTCTGAATGAGGAAGATTCTAACGTGCCTACCTCTCTATTAGAATTTCATTATCATCACAAGAGGCGAGGACTTCCCCGTTAAAATTCTTCTCATCTCCCCGTCTCTGCCATTCACGCTACCCGTCTCTGCAACTTCCATCTCTGCAAGATGCCATTCACCACCATCTGCCTCATTTCTATACTAAAAACCTTTGGATGCCTTTGGCGGCTTCCCCCATGAGTATCTCTTCGTTCTGGCAGGACGTGACATTGCGTATGCTGAGCCTTCTGAATTGCACTTAGCCGCAAACTAGTTTTCTATAACGGAGGCTTCGGACCATTTGAGCGCTCACATGGGAGGGAGAGTCCCTTGCATGGCTATGGTCATTGAAGTCCAGAAGAGAAAAGACGTGTCCTTACCTCAGAATCTCTTTGCTCCTCAAAGTTTGTTGTAGCTCGTTGCTCGTTCAACCTTCTTCTAGTTGCCCAGCTCTTGGATTATCGGGGTAGGTGGGGGAATAGTAATATTGCTTGTTCATGCAAACGTGAAGTAAACTAACACATTTTAATAGTTTTAAATTTAGATATAGATTTGAGGAGACGCACATTTTGATAGTTTTCAATTTAGGCATAGATTTGAAATACTACTCATTCTGTTGTATTTTTTGTGTTCAACTATTGTTTTGAGTAAAAAATTATCCATTAGTATTAGAAAAAGTGTTATATATTAATATAAAACTGTTATGTATTAGGTCTTGTCTTATAATATGTGTTTCTATTCCACTCTAACTATTGCTAGTAAAATATAATAATTATTAATATTTTATTTTTCAATACCAATATATAAATTTGAAAGTTACTTGTCTCTTTATTCATTTATATTAAATGTACACCCTTACTAAATGAAATGCATGGAGGTGTCGTTCAAGTTACTATCTCCATGCTGGCATCTTGCTCAATGATTACCATTATTCTAAACAAATAAACACATATTATTCAATAAAGACTTACAGTTAAACGACCACCTTGGATGCTAATAGTGGCAGCTCTACCAACTTTTCAGTATAGCAAGCCATTGGCATTTGACACATAGAGAGACAAACTTGTTCTATCTCTTCTCTCCCATAATTCCTTTCAGTGTCTCTTTCAACACTTCTCTTTGCTCCATTCTCTTCTGCTCCATTCTCTTCGGTCTCCAACTCGTCTATTCCATTTCTTCTTTTGCCTCCCTGTCTCTAGAACCTTTGTGTAGCTAGATTTTCTCTTATTCTCTGGTTGGTGTCGCCTAGTGCTACATCTTGGCTTTAGCATTTGAATCATGCCATTTTCAGTTTTCATTCGCTTTGGAGAACATGAATCATTGACCATTCGTTATGACACTCCTTTCCTGGAGGTTTCATTGGTCAAGCTTAAGGAACACTTTCACATTGAGAATGAGGACATTGAGCTGCATCAAGAAATCAGAATAGATGAGCTTGCCATTGTGCTTCCAGTGGTGAAACTTAGAGGATGGTCCGAAAGGGTTCAAGATTAGTGGCAGCCAACAATCAACTTTAAAAGAGTTCATGTTCTTGATAAGAGAGGTACTTATGGTGTCCTGGGGTGAATAGTGTGGTTTCGCTTATAGAGAGGATGCCTTTGAATAGTTCTCTTCATGTTGTGCTCAAATTTGCAATTCGGGTGGAGAAGGTTATTGAGCTTCCTCTAACTTATGATGGATATATTGTCTTCAAACTTCCACCTATGCCTAAGGGTTCACTAATGTCTAGAATGGAACAGAATGCTGATGGCCATGTTTGGACAAAATATTCCACATGTTCGCAAGACTGCTTCAATGGTGTTGTGAGGATGAGTAGATGTTCAAGTTATTTGAGATGTTGTAATTTGGACTGTCCTTTCCTTGAACGAATGAAATTTTTAAATCATACACACTGGAAAGGAAAGCTTAGGAGGCCTCCTCTACCTGGTCCCATTGATCCGTCTTTGGGGTCACTTGTGTGCAAGCATTGTGATGCAATACCAGAGTGTGTTTACCTATGCAGTGCTATTATATATTATTGCTTTCCCCATGAACGAGTGAAGATGACAAGATGTGCAATGCATGTGGGTTTCCATGACCATCCCTCTTCGTCATACATGTGGCAACCCCTTGGATTCATATATTTCAATATTCATCCTTTTTGTAAAAAACATTTGGACCATGAAAAAGATAGTTAGTATTATTCCATTCAAAGAGACGATCATGCAACCACTCATGATGAATCTAAAGCTAGATGATGTGATAGTGAACAAGGGGTTGCCATGGACTCGATGAGACTGGAGTTGCATCATCCACTCTTTGAATTTTGTATACTAATAGTGCTCATGCATCCCCATGTGTAATACGATATTAGTCCTTTATCAAAATACAAAATTCAAAGATCATGCATCCACTCATGACAAATCTAAACGTGGATGATGTAATATCGAACAGGTTTTTGCCATGCACTCAATAAGACTAGAGTTGGTAAGAGTGCTCATGCATCCCCATATGAAATATGATTGTAAGGCCCTTTGTGTGGCCTCAAATCTTTCATTCTGCATTCTACTTTCTATACATAGTTTAACAGTAATGATTTCACAAGCTGCTTCAACCTCTAATCAAGAATAGAGAAGAGATAAGACATGGATTATAGTAACCATTGCATGCATGCATTTATTTGTTGTGTTTGACATGCATGCAATTATTAACAGAGAGCAGATGATGCATGTACTTAATGGAGACCCGCTACAATCCTCACTAATGGCTGCCTCACATCGACTCTTCCTCTCCACTCCACCCCAACTCTCCTTGCCAGCATCACGAATGGCATAGAAGGCTCAATCCATCCCTCCCTCACCATCGCTCCACTCTTTGTTGTTGCCACCTCACCACTCCTCTCCTCCACTCCTTGCCCCTCTCCTCTACTCCACTCCTCATTAAGGGATGCATCTCCATCCCTCCCTTTCCTGCTTACTCCTTTCGGCCGTCTCCACCCTCTTGTTGCCCTTCAAGACTGCCTCTTGCCTCCTCGCCTCCTTGCTTCCTCACCTCCTTGCTTCTTTGCCTTCTCACCTCCTTGCATCTTGCTTGTTGTTTGCTAGCGATTCCAAGACTGTCCCTCCCCTCATTGGCCAGCTCCTCTACTCCTCGCATCGTCCTTCCCCTCATTGGCAGGCTCCTTCAATAGTGCACTCTCCCTCATTGACTAGTTTGAAGGCCATGTACATCTGCAAGGTTCCGATCTTCCCTCATTTTGGTGTCTCTGATGAAAATCTTGGGGGTCTTGTTTTTGGAGGGGGGAAGCATGAAAATGCCAGCATGTTAATGCACTGCCATTTTTTTGCTTTTGCCACCCACAAACAAGACCTGCAAAGCCCTTGCTTAAGCTTGAATGAGCCTCTTGTTTTTGGGGGTGTAATGGTAGAAAATGGTAGCGCGTTAAAATGCGCTACCATTTTCTACCATTACACCCCCAAAAACAAGAGGCTCATTCAAGCTTAAGCAAGGGCATTGCAAGTCCAGTGAATGAAATCAATCAGATTAGGAATTGGCAAACTCGATTTGGGAATGGTTAGAAATACTTTGTCTTTGAATAATGCCTTGGATCATGGGATGGGGTCCCATGAACTTGTTGCCTATGATGATGAATGGTTCTGCCCTCAACTGAAGGTGACATGTGTGTAGCAGTAAAAGGAAAAAAATGTGGATATGATAGCCCTCATGGAATCTCTAAGGGGTCTTGATTTTGGCCATGATTTGCACATTCTAGCACTTGAGGCATATAGTGGCTCTGCCCATGCAACGCTGCCAGCTACAATCCAAGCATCAAGCAATCTCATATTCTGTATCTAGAGACATCATGAGGGGTAGAGCCTCTTTTTTGTAGCCTCACTACTACTAGCAATATGTATTGAAAAAAAAAAAGTATTCAATTATTATATTCTTCCTTGCTATATGAATGCTCTTAATGCATCCAAATTATAGAACTACTTCAATACTATTGCTTAGTTATATTGTATAATAACCTCCATATGTATGCTCGTGAGACAACAAAAAAGAGGCCTGGCAACCCAAATATGGCAGCGCGTTGATGTGCTGCCATTTTTGGGATGCCAGGCTTTCTTTTTGTTGTCTCACAAGCATAAGAACAAGCACTTGTGTTCCTTACCTTTCTCTGCAATGGGGGTCTTGATTTTTGGGGGTGTATGCCAAAAATTGATAAACAACATTATTTGATGCATATAGTTTTATTAAATGGAGAAAATAGGCATGAAAACCATCTAAATTGGCTCTTGCCATTCGATTTGATAGATGATATGACGCTATTCGGATTTGTAAATCTAGAGATACGGGGTCCTACTTTTACGTCTTCAATGCCTGAAATAGGTAGCACATCAACACGCTGACTATTTCATGCATTTAGGCCTCAAAAGTAGGTCCTGCATGGGGTCCTACTTTTGAGGCCTAAATGCATGAAATAGGCAATGCATTGACACGCTGTCTATTTCAGGGATTCATGCCCTAAAAGTAGGATCCCATATCTTTGGACTTATAAATCCAAATGGGGTCATGTCATACATCAAATCGAATGGCAAGAGCCAATTTAGATGGTTTTCATGCCTATTTTCTCCATCTATCAAAATTGTATGCATGAATATATATATACATCAATATAGACATATATGCATCAATATATACATACATACATACCTATATGTATGTATGTATGTATGTATGTACATACATACATACATATATGTATGTATGTATGTATGTACATACATATATACATACATACATACAACAAAAGTAGGACCCCATTGGTTGCCTATTTCATGCATTTTGTTGTCTCATGAGCATAACTTGGGTTCCTTACCTTTCTTTGGAATGGGGTCTTGATTGTGGGGGGGTATGCCAAAAATTGATAAACAACATTATTTCATGAATACAATTTTGGTAGATGGAGAAAATGGACATGAAAACCATCTAAATTGGCTCTTGCCATTACATTTGATAAGCTATGACCCTTTTTTAAGGGAATATTTTCAACTTCATTACTAAATACATACTTACAATGGTGAACTGATTCCCATCTATATGTATATTCAAGTTTTACTATGTGTTAAAAAAAAGCTTTTGCATAAGGTTAAAATTTGAATAGTATTTATATTTGTTTAAGACTACCCATTGAGTTGGCTCCTATCCTTATATTGAACATGATAATGTTCATAAAGATTTTATGAATACAAATAGATAACTTTGGATCCCTTTTTAATGGTTGGGAATGAACCCTAAAAGTATCCTAAAATGACTATGTATTCCCTTATTTGTAGCATGGAAGTGATCATGGTAGAGTGGCATAATCCCTAGTTTCCTTTTTCCACAGGTTCTTTTGCTACTCATGGTTAGCGGATACACCATGACATAGATCCGAATAGATATTTGGTTTTTTGCTTCAACTTCCTTGACTAGGCTTTCCTTGATGATTGTTTGATTGTGCCTGATGAGTGGTCACTAGCTTTATTGATGCATTAAGTGCAATGTTTTCGTTAAAGTCTTTCATACTACTAGATACGAGTTTGCTTATAGGGGTGGAAATAGGAGCTTCTTGATGCCTGGTGTATATTTTCTATTAGATGCAGTAGGATACTAGTTATAGAGTGTCTTTGCCAATTATTTCACTTGAATCATGCTCCTCTTATGCTTGAGTATGTGGTCAAGTATTGAGTTTAACATAATAGTCTATAGGATATTGGATGAGCAATCATCATAGTGGTTTAGATGCATTCATTTCTAGTTCTGATAGAGCTATCATTCAGACATTGGTCATAATAGAAGTATGGAAGGATAAAATCCTTTTTTGGCTCCCTAAGTTTTTCAAAGCATGATATTGTCCAGATTACATAGGTATTTTCACTAAGCAAAATTAATCCTTATGATGAAAATGTGATTTTTTTCTTTTGACATAGTTGGTTTTGCTTCCATGTTTTTGGATCAAATGTATGGATGATCTTCTGCAAGCATGGAAGACATGATATGTATATGTAGCACGTTTACATATTTTCAACCATATATTCTACCTTGTGATCTATCATTATCTTGATGTGTGGATGTTCAATTTGAGTAATGTTTGCTTTTTTTATCGCAAATTTTATGTATTGTTGTGTCTCTACCTCTCCACAATGACCCAAATGTGATAGTATGAGGATGAAAGATAAATTAATTGTGATTTTCAGGCATGCCTTCATTGTTGGAATATGTTTGATTTGCTTATGATCACATCAATTTTTCCAATGATATTGAGAGGAATACGATACTGGATGAGGGGCTCACTTGCTCGAAACCTATTTAATCTTGCTCGCTTATTTGGGGCCGCTCGCTTTTCTCCGCTCACTTTTTGGTAATCCTTGTAAGAAAACAATACGTCTATGCTCAACAGATAACAGGATCTCGTATGCAAGAGAGAAAAGTAGATAGTATGGAGAATCAAAATTTTGATTACTATAAAACTGATACAATAGATGGTGCCACCTCCCAGCCGTGCGCTCCTGTGTGAGAAGCTTCGATGGCATGCTAGAAACAGTAGAGGACGGAGGTGCCAGTGATGAATATGGGCTTCACGGGCTTGCTCTTATATAGCCACCAGTCGTAATCTCGATTAGACCCAATTGGGAGACTGACCCAGTTGGCCCAAAACGGTCAACTAGAGGTAGGTCCCGAAATAGGCCACCAACCACACATTAGAACCGTGGCGCAGAATAGAGCAACTAACCTACAGTTCCCGTTTGGCTCAAAGCCATCCGAGATCTCATCCGAGGCTCCAAACGGGCGCCACAACCCGAGAGTGGGCTGCCCCAAGAAATGCTCCGTCTACCCTCAGTGCAGTCAGTCATGGGATGCCTTCCCACACTTGCATGTAGCCTAGTTGGCAGTGTGCCAACTCTATCTGAAGCCATGCAGCCATCAGGCCACACATGGCCCCCATCTGGTATCCAAACCAGGACCTATCGGATAACTGAGCTACTCAAATGCCTTCTCCTCATATGGGGGGCTTACAAGTAGAGTTAGCTGGTTCCCGCATAGTTACACGAGAGTGGAGCATTGATATCTAATACCCTCCCTCAATGTCCACCCGCCGCAAGTGAACTTACTTTTTCGGCCCAATGCCAAGTCGATGAAGATGTCTCTCCAACAAGTCTCTTCCAAGAGCCTTCGTGAAAATGTCCGCAACATTCTCTGTAGTCGGACAATACACCAAGTCAACCTCTCCATCCATGATGAGCTCATGTACAAAGTGATATTGAATCTCAATGTGTTTTGTGCGAGTGTGGAACATAGGGTTCTTTGCAATTGCCATGCAACTCTGATTGTCACATGATAACTGCATAGGCTTGTTCTGCACTGCACCCATGTCTTCTAAAATCCTCCTTAACCACACTGCCTCACAAGAGGCAAAACATGCTGATTTTTTGTACTCAGCCTCGGTAGAAGAAAGAGCAACTGTGGGATGCTTCTTGCTGACCCATGACACAGCTCCAGATCCAAGTGAGAAACTATAACCTCTCACTGATCTCCTGCTGTCCACATCTCCTGCCCAGCAATCCGAGTCACAAAATCTGGTCAAGGTGTTGCCCTTGGTATAGGTGATGCCATAATCAAGTGTGCCTTTGATGTATTTCAGCACTCGCATCCCTGCCCTCCAATGGTTCTCTCGGGGCTTATTGGAAAACTTGCTTAGTACACCTGTCGCAAAATTGATGTCCAGCCGTGTGTTGCACAAGTAAATCAAACTGCCCACAAGCCTCTGTACTTCGCTTCGTCCACCAGTATTGATGAATCCTCGTTTGAGAGCTTCATGTCAACCTCCATAGGGGTGCCAACTGTCTTACACTCAGCCATGCCAAATGCCTTCAGTATCTCTCCTGCATACTTCAGCTGTGAGATGAAGATCTGTTTTGGCTCTTGCCAAACTTCAATCCCCAAACAGAAATGCATCATTCTGAAGTCTGTCATTTCAAACTCTCTTCCTAGCAACTGCTTTGTCTACGATATCTTTTCTTCATGGTTCCCTGTTTTGACAAGGTCGTCCACATAAAGGACCACAATCACACACCTGCCTCCTTCTCTGTAGAT
The DNA here is from genome assembly GCF_047967505.1 of Dipteris shenzhenensis. Taxonomy (NCBI): domain Eukaryota; kingdom Viridiplantae; phylum Streptophyta; class Polypodiopsida; order Gleicheniales; family Dipteridaceae; genus Dipteris; species Dipteris shenzhenensis. Next base: position 48,460,079 of record NC_141620.1, read on the forward strand.
ATACAAATTTGCATCAGATGGCTCCTCCTGAACCCGTTTTGCAGAAAATAGGCATCAATCCTCTGGTACCATGCTCGTGGGGCCTGTTTCAGCCCATAAAGTGCCTTCTTTAGTTTACAGACTTTACCTTCTGAATCCGGGATCACAAAACCTGGTGGTTGTTCCACGTATACCTCCTCCTTGAGATCTTTATTCAGAAAGGTGGATTTTACATCCATCTGAAACACAGGCCAAATTTCTTGTGCTGCTAAAGCCAAAACACTGCGAATTGTGGTTAGTCGAGCTGTGGGAGCAAAAGTATCCTGATAATCAAAACCATGTACCTGTGCGAATCCTTTTGCCACGAGCCGCGAGCCTTGTACTTATCCAACGTGCCGTCGGACTTGTACTTGGTCTTGTACACCCACTTGGTGCCGATTACTTTGCATTTTAGTGGTCGATCCACAAGGTCCCAAGTGTTATTCTTCATTATGGAGCCATACTTCGACTACATAGCCTCCATCCACCTATCATCACCATGTGCCTCTTCAAGACACTTGGGTTCTTCAGCACGGATCACCTCTGTCATCAAAGCGTAGTTGACCAAGTGTTCCTGCGCCCTTCTTTGCTTCTCTAATCTCTTGGACCGCCGGTGTTCGGATGGTTCCTCCTCAAATGCTGGAGGTTCTCTACCATCCAAAAGCTACTTTACCCACTTCGGGAATGGCCGTTGCCGTTGTGGTTCTGCAGGCTCTTCTTCCTCTTCTTTATCTTGAATCCTCCCAAGCACCGTTGGGGGAGTTCGGTCTGCTGTTGGTGGTTGTACTGGTTGGATATCCTGGTCTTGGTTGTCTAGGAAGGAAGCATCCTCCTCAAATTGATGCGGCTGTTCTGAGAAGACCACATCACAACTTACTATTACCTTCTTGGTTACAGGATTATAGAGACGGTAACCCTTTGCCTCTTCACTGTAGCCCAAGAAAATACACTTCCGGCTCTTCGGTTCCCATTTGGTCCTGTTAGCATCAGGGACATGCACAAAACAGTCATCCAAAAACTTTGAAATGTGCAACTGAAGGTTTCTTACTAGAAAAGACCTGCAGTGGAGTCATCCCGTTCACAGCCTTCGTGTAGCTACGATTCAGAATGTAAACTGCCGTGTTACATGCTTCAACCCAGAAAGTCTTTGGCAAATCTTTCCCTTTCATCATACTCCTACCCATTTCACAGATGACGCGCATCTTGCGCTCTGCTACTCCATTTTGTTGTGATGTATGTGGCGGGGGTTTTTGCCTCTTGATCCCGTGACTTTTGTAGTAACTTTCGAATTCACTTGATGTGAACTCACCACCTCTGTCTGATCTCAACTTTACCTTCCTCCCTGTTTCTTTCTCGACCATTACATGCCATTCTTTGAACTTACTAAAAGCCTCATCTTTAGTCTTCAGGAATTATATCCATATCCTTCTAATGTAGTCATCGATCGGCGTCATAAAGTAGTAGGAACCACCCAAAGCTTCTGTCTCCATCTTTTCGCAAAGGTTCGTGTGAACGAGCTCTAGAGGAGCCTTTGCCTTGCTGGCCTCTTTAGGAAAGGGCTGCCGATGCTGCTTGCCCATCATGCAAGCTTCACATACATCGTGCAGATCTGTAATTTCTAGTAGGTCTGCAATCATTCCACTTTTATGCATCTCCTTTAAAGAACTAAGGTTTAGATGACCAAACCTCTCATGCCATAGCTTAGTGTTGCTCACATCGGCTCGAGCACTGAAAGCTGAGAGTTCGTAGATGTTGTTGCACCGTGTACCTTTACCAATGACCTTCCCTTGAAGATCCAAAATTTGTGCGCCATTCTTATCGAAGTGAATTTTGAGGTCCCGATCCGTGATCGCAGAAACGGACAACAAGTTCCTCTTGATATCTAGCACGTAAAGAACATCGGACAACTGTTTTACAACTCCATCTGACTTGAGAGCAATCGTACCTTTTCCTTTTGCTGGACATTTTGCATCATTGCCGACTACTACCAGGATGTCATTCCCTACCAGATGTAGAGAGGTATACTAATCCTTCCGACTGTTCATGTGGCGCGATGCACCACTGTCAATAATTTAAGGTTCATTTGCAGGTACATGAACTACCTCCATGCAAATCTCCTCAATTGCTATGAATAGCTCTATTGGTACTGCCTGCACGCTGTTGCTGGACTCTTTCTTTACTCTGTTCTTCTCATCTGCAATCTTCTTCTGGTACTCATTCTACTTGTGCCCTACCTTGTTGCAATAGAAGCACTTGATCTTCTTCTTTCTCTTTTTATCATCAGAAGAAGATGGGTTACGAGAGTCCTTACCCTTTTCTTTGATCTAGCCGAGAAAGCCGAATCTTCTCCAGTCCTCATCTTTTGATGCATCTCCTCCTCCAGAAGCATTACGCTGAAATCCTCAAAGTTGAGGGGTGAACTTCTGTTCTGCATATTCAACGTCGTAACAAGACTGTCGTACTTTGGTGGGAGAATCCGTATGCACCTTTGTGCTAGATTCTCATTGGTGATGGTCATGCCAATCGCAGTCATCTGATCGCACAGATTCTTCACCATGGTGATGAACTTCTCTATCGTTTCAGACTCAGACAGTTTCTTGTTTGCGAGTTGAGTCTCCAAATTCTGAATCCGTGTCTGATTCGTGGTCTCGTACTGATTTTTCAAGACCGTCCATGCCTCCTCCGCTGTGGTGACATGTTGAATTAACGCCATGACAGAATCAGTTATACTACAGACAATAGAACACAGCACATCTGCATTTCTTCTTGTTCACGCGAGAATCTCATTCACAGTTGGTACTATCTATTGTCCTGCATTGGCTGGATTCAGTCTCGTAACTGCCGGCTTCACATCCACCCCAGTAGCAGTATCTCAAAGCTCATATGCGCTTAGGATGATCTTCATCTTGAACTTCCAGAGTGGATAGTTAGTGTCGTCCAACTTTTTGCTTTCGCCGAACGGTGGGATTTGCAGTCTTGCAGACTGGGCCATCTCTCACAATCTGCTCACAAACAGAAACACACTACCAAATCTTCTTGCTAGAGCCCAAGCTCTGATACCATGTAAGAAAACAATACAAGGTCTGTGCTCAATAGATAACAGGATCTCGTATGCAAGAGAGAAAAGCAAATAGTATGGAGAATGAAATTTTGATTACTATAAAACTGATACAATAGATGGCGATGCCTCCCAGCCGTGTGCTCCTGTGTGAGAAGCTTCAATGGCATGCTGGAAACAGTAGAGGACGGAGGTTGGATGCTAAGGAATCAGGGTTGCTGTAGCTAGTGATGAATATGGGCTTCACGGGCTTGCTCTTATATAGCCACCAGTCATAGTCGGTTAGACCCAATTGGGAGACCAACCCAATTGGCCCAAAATGGTCGACTGGAGGTCGGTCCCAAAATAGGCCACCGACCACACGTTAGAATCATGGCGCATCAATCTGGGGCTCCAAACGGGCCCCGCAACTCGAGAGTGGGATGCCCCAAGAAATGCTCCGTCTACCCTCAGTGCGGTCAGTCATGGGATGCCTTCCCGCACTTGCATGTAGCCTAGTTGGCAGTGTGCCAACTCTATCTGAAGCCGTCCAACCATCAGGCCACACATGGCCCCCATCTGGTGTCCAAACCATGATCTATCGGATAACCGAGCTACTCAAATGCCTTCTCCTCATATGGAGGGCTTACAAGTAGAGTAGCTGGTTCCCTCGTAGTTACACGAGAGTGGAGCATTGATATCTAACAATCCTCACAAAGCAACACCTCATGAGCAACGCCAATTTTGAGCCTTTGGATCATCATGTGGATCCAACGATTCCCAAATCGTGTACAATAACACGTGGCATGATGCGGTCCATCACTCAGATTTTTGGTATGCCTCTAGGTAGGCCTTAGTGAAGGTTCCTCTTGGAGATGGGCAAAATTTTGAATTTTTTTAAAGTTTTTATTAGTGAATTTTTTATTGGTCCACTTGCCTGTTTTTGTTTTTTTTTATTGATTGAGGGCAAGTGATCTCCAGCTATTCCTCCCTCTTTCTCTCTCTTTCTATTTTAAGCCAAGGCCCCCCTCCCCCCCTCTCTCTCTCTCTCTCTCTCTCTCTCTCTCTCTCTCTCTCCCTCTTCTCCGTGTTGCACATCCAAGTCATCTCTCTCTCTCTGTCTCTCTCTCTCTCTCTCTCTCTCTCTCTCTCTCTCTCTCTCTCTCTCTTTTCCAAGCTGCGCATTTGAGGCAGGCCTTATGAATGCTTTATGAGCATTCATCTTGTTTCAATCTCGACCATACAATCTTGAATTCATCCAATGGCACATGCTACATCCCAGTTATGCCTAGTCTCATCCATTGGATCAAAGATCAATCCAATGGCCATGAAAGATCGCAATAATGAAATGCCCCAAACCAACGCCACATGCGTCGACACGTGTCCAACATCTGCATCTACACCAACCATCACATGACATGTGTACTTATTCCCCCTCCCCATGCTATTGACGGTTGGGAATCCGGCCCGATCGCCGATCTTAGGAAATTGGCACCAATTTTAGGAAACCAGGGCAACAGGCTTCCGGCCTCCAACCGATTACCAGGTGAGACCCCAGTTTCCTCTCGAGAATTGCCTCCCGGAGCCGATTCCCTACACCTTCACTGCCTCCTTCCTGGCTCTCTGAGAAGCCTGACCAAAGGCAAAACCAAAGCAACAAAGACCAAACTCATGCCTATATTGTTCACTTTCCGAGTCTGCACTACATTAAGCTTCATATAGCACTTTGTTTCCATGGGCACATGCACCTCTATTACCATCGTGCAACAACAGTGCAATGTGCCCACCAATGTAAGGCTCGATTGCCTTCACACTAAGATACGCCATCCCAAAATCTTATTTCTGTGATGAAGGTTGTCAGGTCTCAAGTGAGCACGTTTGTGACTATGAGACTGCACCATGCCACTGTGGTCTTCTATATCTAGCATAACCTTTCAAAACTTGATTGGGTGCCATGTATATCACCTTATCAAACATGTTCATTGGCAACACTATTCTTTCTAATCTCAGAGTTACGGCAGTGAATCTCCTTGGTACTCTCTGGATAAGGGTGTGCCATTTCCCTCATTTGATTATCTATACTAGAGAGGAGTCAAACTATAAGAGCAATATTTGTCACTTATAAGATTCCATCAGCTTCATCAACTAATTTGGGAAAAGTATCGACAAAGAGTTCTTTGGAGAATCTAATGATTCGTGCTATATTGATTGTTGACTTCAAAAGGAAGCTTAAAATCATAGAAAGAAGTAATTGAGAGCTAAGGAATTGAGAAGAGAATTGGGCAAAATTTTGATATAGTGTGTAAGAGTGAAGTATGGAGCTCGCTTTGGCTACTCCTCTTAGGGCCTTTACACACCACCCAAGTCCCCACCCGCCAAGCCTTTGTTACAGAGGTGTGGTGCCACATTGAAAGAGATTATTGGATCCACCAAAAAAGGAGGGTGGACAAAGTTAGGCAGCCAAGACCTCGCCCAAAAGCATGGGTGGGGGTTTTACATAGTTGAAGGCATTTATTGCATCAAGGTTGGTGGGGCTTGAACCTACAATACCTTGCCACATACTTTGTAAGGGCTTGGGCGATGTGTAATGATCCCCACCCGCCAAATGGGAAAAAATGGAGGGTTGGGCGGGCGGGGGCTTGGACTATAAAGACCCTTAACTCCTCCTATTCAGACTGTTAACCTTCATGATTAACTAATAGTGATCCCTTATATCTAGTGAGAAAGTATTGCAAACGTGTCATGTGTTGAGTACTTATTGAGCTAGCTGTGTGCTAGACCCAGTACTTTGTTGTGATGTTCCAGAATCTCTTTCAAGTAGCTTTCTAGCTCTTATCTGGCAGCTCCAACAGATTTTTTAGATCTCTTCTGCCCCATAGCCTTCTCTGATATGTGAGTAGGCTCTACATATCAGGAGTACATGCTGTCCATTTTCTATCTCCCTTGTGGGGCAAATTTTGTAGCTTCTTTCCTCTCTGGGATCCTGGGTCTTCCCCATATACCCCTCTCCACCTCAACCTCTAGTTGCCACACCCGCTCCTGCTGACCCCACAGAGTCTCATTTTCCTCTGCCTCTAAGCTGGACACTCTCGTGTCATCACTTTTTCACCACTAACTTCATACTCACTCATAGATCTGAGCAACTATTACTTCTTCCTCATCATTCTATGGCAAACAAGTTTTTGACCAAGGAAGCTTCATTTACCTTGCCAATTATATTGTTTCGGTTACCAGGATTACAAATTCAAACTCATATTTACACAAGGCAGCCTATAGAAGGTTTTGAATTTCTCGAGCTCCTATGAAGCCACTTGTCAAAATTTGAACCATTGATCTTTATGAAGATCCAATGATGTTTTATTTTATCCTCAAAGCTTGAGTAAAGCATAAAAAGCTAATCTTTTGCTTTTTATTAGGCTATGTAATGAAGCCACTTGGCACCTTCACTTCAAATAAAGCCCAAGGCTCCAAATATGCTTGGAATCTCCAAATTTGGTACCAATATTAAAAATCAAAAAGTGCCTCTTTAAGGCTGCACACCAGCTATGGTGTTTGCCAGAGCTTGCAGTTCTACTGTTGGATTGAAGTGTTGGATTGAAGACGAGTACTAGGTGCAATCATGCATCTCTCCCATCTGGGATATGGCATTGTAACCCAGGCAACTAGATTTGTGGCAGGCAATCTTTCCATCATGGAGCAAGTAACTACTAACTTGAGATTGAAGCTGAATCATACTATTTTTTCAATTGTTTAAGGAAAAAAGAGAATGAGTAAAATAGTGGACATGAGACGTGACACAGGGTCCATTAGGACCCAATCCTCCCTGCAAATGATTATTGATTTTGTGATGTCCATATTTTGGAAGCTAAAGTCCAACAAATACATCAATAAGGCGATACAATAACTGATCTTTATTTGCAGTTTTTACGATATTGTCACATGGACTACAACCATATGAATAAAGGTGTAGTCATCCTTCAATCTTGCATCCATCTTGGATTTCCTTACTCCCTCACATTGATAACATCCATTAAATGAGAGGAATGTTGTAAGAATTCATATTGAAAACAAAAAATTTTGAATGGACTAGTAATTGAAAATATTTATATTATAATATATAATATATTATTATTATAACCACACAGTGTGTGGGTGGGGAGGCAGCATTCTTTCTTCCCCAAAGAGTTATAATCCGAGGCAACGGGCCCCTCCATAGGTGCTAAGATAATGTCGAGAATATAAACGTCGAGAATATTAGTGCCAAGGATAAGTCTCGCAAATGGATAAGAAAGTGGCATATTACCTGAATGTCAATAGTCGTAATCGTAATCGAACAGCGAGAAATAATTTCAAAAAAAATTACCAACGTGACCTTGAGAGGATCTGCGTGTGTCCTTGAGTGGGATGATTCCAACATTCTCCGATCGTTTAGTAAACTCTAGATAGCACAAAAAGAAAACTATCATTAGAGGAAGTCTGAAGTAGAGCACGTAACATTCTCACTCTCCACTTAACCAGCATTATGTGCCTCTCTAACCTCGGGAAAATGGTAGTTTGATCACTATATTAAGTCGAGCTCTTAGGCTTGTGAGAGTAGAGCATAAGGTCATCGCGAGGCTCTCCAAAGCTTCACATGCCAAATAAGCCCAAACTTGCAAATCAAGTAGACCATCTCTTCAAATCGAATAGGTTTGAAATGTTTATATAGTCTTTTTATTGTGAAAAGCACCTATATGCTTTTAGTGCTTTAGTCAAAGGCTTAGCTTTTACATCAAACAAAATCAAGGGAGATCAAGGGCTTAGATTCATGACACCTGGCTCAAGGGGGTGTGAGAAAACCCAAACATCTCCCTAGGCTGCCTGCCGTAAAGAGAGAGACAAAGAGCTGGAATTAAAGCATGCAAGTTCTGCGTTCTAGCTATTATGGTGGTGCTTGCGCCTACCTATTGAAATCTACAACAATTTTGATTGTTTCCCCTTCTATTCCCAACTTGGATTCACTGCACTATACCTATCTAACTTGCTTTGTCTCCTCTTGAGTCCCTGGTTTGGTGCATCCTAATTGCGATGCACTTCAAGTCAGTATCCTTGTCTCGTTTTTTGGGTTTTCGGTAGTGGCGCACTTGAATCCAACACTTGCACATCCACAACTACGCGAACTTCATGCTTCCTTTGTTGAAATTGTGCCAAGGCTCTTGGTTTCCTTCAAACTCATCTAGGCTGGCGAAAATTAATGCTGCTCGCACTTTCAAATCTAAACTTTGCACATCCTACCAAGACTTCGTGTGCCTTTGGTTGTGTTGCTCAAATTGTGTGCAGGCTCTATGCTGGGCTTTGTTAATCTATTTCTGTTGTTGAACACCATCGACGTGTGTGCTTCGTTTCTTCCATTCCCGAGCTCTCCTCCAGAAGATGGTCGAAGCTTGTGCATGATTTCCACCCTCTTAACATCCATGGGCCTAGAAAATCTATCTTTGTGAATCTGCTGCTACCCTGAGCAGCCCACTGTACTCCCGTCCTTTAAGAAGCTCGCTGTCACTTGTAGTTGCTGCATGAGACTCGATATACCACCGCATAGGCAACACTACAAAATTTGAAAGGGGTCAAGAAAGAGCTTTTTGAGAGACTAGAAGGAGCAATTTGGAAGGAGGAACAATCAGGAACTCGTCATGGTGACCCTGGAATTTACGGAGAAATCCAATGGGTATCTCCAGAAGGAATGTGTGATAATGTTGATTCTAAAGGGGAAGGTGAGGAGTTCAATAGAGTGATAGATGGAGTCTCCTTTCCTGATGTTGATAGTGTGTAGGAGATTCAAGGCGATGCAATGGCATTGGATTCTCAAGACTTGGCAGGATCGATACACGAGATGTCCTCCCATGCCACCGAATTGGATCCGCACTCGAGAACATGAAACCAGAGAATAGTTGTGAATCATGATCATGTAATTAGTGGAAATGTTAGCATTGCCTCAGATGTAGAAGGGCATGAAAAGTCAATCTTGACTGATGTGGCCGGTTCTAACACAGGCATATGTGGCACCAGAAGAGATTGCCATCCTTGTCCCAACACACATGCTATGGTCGAACTGGCTGATGCAATTCTTGCCAAACTCAATTTTTTGCGAATATTTCTATTTAATTAGCACTGCAATTTCTAAAATATGAGGCACTACCATGCCTGTCTTTGAGAGCATTGCAAATTTCTCCCATGGGAATAGCAACAACACTCAAGAGCAGTCCATACATATCCATATATTGCCGTACAAATGTTAAGGGAAGATGCATTGCCAAGATAGAAAATGCAATTGTAAGGAAATGCAGAGTTCACCTTCAAAGTACTTGGCATCAATGCGCATGGGTGTCCAATAGCCTAGACGGAGCTCCCATTGAAAGCAACAGAGAAATGGGTGCTCGACTGACAAGAAGAGACAGGTAATTAGATGGGTATATTCCTAGGTATTAGCTATTCTTTATTATCCTACTGAGAGAGGACTTTGTCGAAGCCACATCTTTTGATCTGGGGAGCGAAGCTGTAAATGCCTAGGAAGCTTGCTGGTACCACTAAGAATACATATGTGGAGATCATTGGCCCTGTCTCACAACATTTTGTCATGCACTCTTGCCGCCTGACAAACCTTCGAGAAGGTAATCTTCTTTTATGAACTATTACATTATTCAAAACCACTGGACCAAAACCGATGGACCGATGGATCATTAGCACGAGGGAAGGGCCCATTCCTAGTTTTTATAGCTCTTGGAGAGGAAGGGCATCGCCTCTCCAACCACACACTATGTGGCTATATTGACTTTATTTATATTTATATTTATATTACTTGCAAAATGAAAAGGTATATTTTCTAAATCAATTAAATTTCTATATTGACGGTTCTTCTCTTTTGATGCATGTTCTCAATGCGAGTGAACGCTCGACGTCAGCAAAGAAGATAACCAAGTTGGATGCAAGATCAAAGGATGATGACAACATTATATAGACTGTATAGAAATGATAAATTATGAGCTCTTGTGAGCATATCCTTACTCATGTATTCAATGCCCAAAAGACACACACACAAAATCAATAGTAAAACATCATCCCTGAGTTTTGCACGGAGGAACGGGTCCTAATGGACCCTATGTCATTTCTCATTTCCATAATTTTACTTATTCTTTAAAAATTCATAAAATCGTGGATGAACGAAGAATACAAAAACCTTCAAGCGAACCCGGGGTCATCGAATGATACATAAATGTGCACCTTAATATAGATGAAACATAAACACTACTCAATCATTTTTTGTTGTGGATACAAAAAAAGGGTCTTCTCCTATCACCTAATTTTGCAATTACATAAATGTGAACCTTGATATAGATAATACATAAACAAAATTGCATCATTTTTTTTTTTTGAGAGCATTAAAAAGGTATTGTTTTATCAGAGAATTTTACAATTGCATGAATGTGAACAACTAATTAAAACGGGTCTCAAGTACTAATTAAAACGGACGCGAAGTACCTTGCTCTAGCTCGATGCCACCAACTAGTTTGAACCACGCCTTGTGCGATACTAGTTTTGGACCACCATGTATTCATTTAGTTCCATTTTCATAGATTCGATGAATCTTACACTATGGAATCTAGTTTGAAAGATGCTTTTGAGCCATCAAACCATTTTCAACAATCTAACTGAAGGCTTACCTAGTACCCTTGTTCTTTTAAATAGAAATGGGAAAGTATTTAAGGTACAATGACCGTTGTACAAGAATCTACCAAACTCTTGCTTCTTATATGATCTCTCAAATCACATAGTAAAGAATTGACATTAAATAAAAAACAAGCCAAAACCTTCTCATAAACCATTAGCTCCATCTTATAATTTAGGCAAAAGCTTTAGCAACAATCCATAATAAAAGAAGATTATTAAGTTTTGAGGCTACTCAACCAGCTGGTGCCCAAGACAAAGAAAGGAATGACCAAGAATGGTAAGTATACCTATATTTTATATTTTCATTTTGAGCAAGGATTCTTTCCTTACCCTTAATGTTTGTGGTGTTACGGTCCTTCAAGGGGGTATGAACTATCCTATTGGTTGAGAGCTAAGTCTCTCTCCCCGAATTTCCTTGCTCTCTTAGAAGTAAATGCTATAGACAAGACATTAGCTCAAAGAAAAAGAGTGGGCTTTAACCAACCATGAAGAAGGCAAAGGAGGCACTACCCTAGGTATTATAACCCACTATCAAGGTGGTTGTACTAGGTCTTAGAGTGATGTTGATGAGAGATGGGTGGCCATGTAGTGCTATACTAAGGATACACATTTCACCATAGCCTTAGTTTAGGCTCCTTTAGGATCATAAAGTAGATTACAAACTTGGAAGGCTATCTCAAATCTAGGAGGTAATGTCATTTTTTTGTGTGACTTTGATATGCTGCTAGATAAAGCTAACATATGGGTGGATAAAGGATCAACTACCGAAGGGAAGGATATTCAAGCCTAGGAAAACTTAAAGGAAGCTCATCATGTAGTACATGTTGGCACACCTAGGATTTCTACTTAGTGTAACAAACAATTAGGGGAGTATAGAAGGGGGGGTAGACTTGACGGACTATATTTATCCCAAGAAATTTTCTCCAAAGCAATCAGTATCTCCACTCAAACTTCTCTTCCCTCCCCCTCTCAGATCATAAACCTCTCCTAACCACGTATGATTTCGGGTTGGGAAAAATATCTCCTTCTTGGTTTAACCCTAATCCCAACTTCATTTAGGTGAAGAATATTCAAGAGTAGGTCACTGGGGTGTGGATATCAACCTTTATTGAGTACGGACCTATGACAAAGGGAAAGAAATAGCTGAGAACACTCAAAATTTTCTTAAGAGAGCAAGGCAAAATAGAGCCAAAAATAAGAGAAAAAGGAATGGATTCCATAAGAATTCAAATTGAAGGTTTAGAATCAACAGACAAACAAGGTGATATCCTAGCTTTTGATCAGTTCATAATGCTAAGACAGAGGTGAGGATCCACGAACAATTTAGGATGAATGAGATCAAGTTCTATTTCACATAATGGTGGGTAGGAAAGATTGATAGACTAACGAAAGTGACCTTCAAACTAATAGAAAGAAAAGGGTCAATGAGGACATCCCCTTACTCAAGAGAAGTGATGCAACCCTTGCCTCCTCCTCTAAACAAAATAAACAAACAATTTTGCAACATTTTAAGAATCTTCTATCTACTTTTGTGGAGACCAATGCTGATGTGAGGAGAAGAGCCAAAGGAACATGCTAACAAGCAAAAGCAAGAATTGTTCTAAACGAGTTCTAAACATTGATAACTTTTACATTGAAACCCATTTAAATCTAAAAGAGTTAAAAGAGGTAGTAGGTTTCAATGCTAATGGTGAGATACCTTGGGAGGATGGGCTCCCTATTCAGTTTTATAAGGTATTTTGGGAGCTAGTAGGCACCTACTATTTGACCATTTGGTAGGATAGTCTTTGAGTAATAGTTGCCTTGTCATATAAATGGTGGCATTATTAAGCTAATCCCCAAAGAAGGCAATAAAGAGGAGCTCAAAATTTGCAGACCTCTCACTATGGTCAATTGTAGCTGTAAAATTTTTGCAAGAGCACTAGCTTTAAGGATTCAGAAAAGAATGGATACGTGAATCCTATAGGGACAAAAGGATTTGTTAAAGGCATACATCTTCTAGAAGCCATTATTAGCATTTGGGAACAATTTGAGTATGCAAAAGAAACACATCCTGACACATGTTTCCTCAATGTTGTGTCTACTATGAAAGCTTGTTGCTTTTGTGTGTTGTTAGTTTGGTTGATGAGTGTTGTGTGAGCTTTTCTTGTGTTTTGCAAGAGAGGCCTGTGTATTGTCTTTATCGCATTTATTGCCAAGTGGTTAGTTGTGTCTATTTGTTTCATCGAACTTTGTTAGGTTGTAGCATGGGGCATTTTTTGTGGTGTCTTTCTTGTCAACATTGATTAAGTTGGACCCTCCATCAAGTCTGGGTCGTCATGGGTAGGCTTTGTTACTTCTATTAGAGCATGAGTGTTTTTGTCTATGAGGACTCTGCATGTTAATGCACCTGGTTCCATGCTGTACTCCTGAATTATTTGCTTGCTCTAAGTTTTAGCTAGTTTGCGTTTGTCACACAAATGTGCATGCTTATTAGCATGTTGAGTGTCCTATGTTTTGTACTGTGTGAGATTGTATTGTTTGTTAGATTGTTACTTTGTTGGGTCTTTTGCTGTTACTTTGGTTGTGTTCGCATCATAGGTTGTAGTTTCTTGCTTTGAATCGTCTTTAATCTATTCAACTTTGGTTACAATCATTAAGAACAAAAGCTCTCGTGACAACATATGTTTATGATAATACTGGGGCAAAAGACTTTGATCCATGGTAAGGTCTTTAAAATAAAACTCAAGACAAACTATGAAAGTACGACGTGTAGGTGTTCTTAATGATTGTAACCTGTGTTGGTGTAACAATCCTTGATTAACTAACTTTTCTAGCTGATCAAACAATTGTGAATATCACATGACAACCAAAATAATAATAATTCATCTGACACTAGGTCAAATCCTACTTGTGAGACTTAGTATTTCTCATCGAAAAGTGACACCTTGTTCTAAATTACAAGGCATCCACGACACCAAACAAAGGACCTATTCTCTATGCTTAATAAAATTTGGGAGGACGCACCCCACCTCTCTATCCACACTATGTGCATGCATAGGCATGTGCCCTCGTTTGAATAATTAAAAGTATAAATTCATATAAGATGATAAGAAATAGCCGACCTTTTTTTTTAACACATAGTCTTGACCAAAAGGGAGCATTAGCGACAACCACGAGCCCAAAGGAAGGAAGATGTGCTCTTAAAGGAGAGGAATAAGTTACGGGGAGAACATTCTAAATTAGAGAAGGGGAAGGAGGGAGGAGTGGAGGAAGAGAAGGGCAAATGGCTTGAGCTACTTGATAGTCCTACAAGGAAGGGTTCTCAAGTGGCAGATAAAAGTTAGGCGTTTGTAGATCATATGATTGAGACTCTTGGATTAGAAGAGGCATGGTAAGGAATATTGGTTAGCTTAATAAGTGTTGCTTTCCATACACAACTAATAATGGACAGCATGTAAAATGTTGATTGTTTATAAAAAGAAAAAATGGGGGGATATACGCGTATTAGTTTGCATTTCAAGTTCGAGAATACATGGGTTACCAAAAAAGACTATAAAATCTTGACTAATCAAACATGGATGTCTCATGTGAATCCATCAGATACAAGCTATTTGCATGTATGCTCCCTGTCACATAGGCTTCCTGGTTCCCTTCGTATACCAAAGAAAAAGCGTCCCTTCTCCTCATGAAAAAGCTTGGTGAATCTCCCGCTCGCAGACGATGCCCTCTCAAAATTTTGCATAAAGATTATTTATTCCCACTGCAGTGAAAAGACTAATCTACATTTGAGGCACTTTAGCATTTGCTTTATTCAATGAAGGGTGTGTGCTGGCAGTGGCATTTTTTTCAAAAGACTGTAATCTACATATGAGGCACTTTAGCATTTGCTTTATTGAATGAAGGGTGTGTGCTGGCAGTGGTACTTGTTTCAAATGTAGATTTTTCCAAGGCCTCAAAAAATGAAGCCCAAAAGATGGGCTGATCATGAGATATGCACAATCAAAAGATGTTTTATGTACACATTGCAACAAAGCCCAACTTCCAGTAGGGGCTCTTCAATAATTCAATAATAATGATCAAATAGACCTCCTTATCTTGACCAGATATATTTGAAGTCCACCAATTCTTTTGGTTTATAGTTATAGTACAAACAGGAAAAGATAATCAGCACAGATAGGGAATTCCTCCGATCATGTGTCAGACCCACTCTTACTTTAGGAAACTGCCTTTTGAGTGGGTGCAAAAGAATTTTATGAACATACCCTGCACACAACCAACAAACATTAAACACCTGCATTAAGAGCTGTTTTTATCTGAGTAAAACGCTTTGTTTAGATACACCCATTACCTAAGGTGTTTAAGAGGCATTTCCGATTTCCAACTCCTCGATAATTGTGCTATGAGTGACTGCCACCTTCATTGTGCAGATATCTAATGTCCTCATCCTTATGACCCGATGACTGGTAATACAAATCACCAAATGGAAGATCAAACCCAGAGACTTTGTCTTCAAAGATACTACTCGTGTATGCTTTTCGGGAACGCAGTGAGTCCCAAGGTCTTTCCTGATCGTCTTCGCTATCAAGAGAGGAATCATAACTGCTTCCAGCAAAGTGCCCAGCCCCAAACACAGGAGGTTCTAGAAAGCTTCCATGAGACAAGGAGGATGGCTGCCCTGGCTGCACCCACCACTGACTTCCCTCATCCTGCTTTGAAGGAATGCAGAGAGAGGTCTGCCCTGCAATGTTTCTGTCATCCCTGAACAATTGATCACAAACCGCATGGTCTGATGCTTCAATGTTACTGTCTACACACTCGCGGCTGTTTCCTGCACAAATACTACTCAAGCCAACAGTATGTGATGACCCAGCATGGTAAGAGGGAGTATACTCCATATTTTGACTTCCAAGTGTGTGTTTTTCAAGATCATTGGCATTTCTACTGCCATTTTGAGAAACTCTAGAGGTATAAAACCGATCCACAAGCCAGTATAGCTGATCTTGTACAAGCTTACTTCCCCATGGTGACACTTTGTCCCTGTTTTGAACAGATTGACCTGAAAGGTCCACCTCTTGAACACTAGTAGTGTAGGGTACTGGCCACCGGAAACCAGGTTGCATGAACACCGAGTACAAGCTGTTCTCTAGCCTCGACGCCAATGGTCTGGCATACTGAAACGATCGAGAAATATCTGTCATTTGGGGATCGATGCTATCGAATTGGAAGTCTGCCAAGATGGAGAGAACTTGCTTTCCATTCAAATCTGGTTCCCAATTGGGATAGCTGCTTTGGAAGCTGCCATCAAAAGCAATACCTATAATATTAACAACAATTAAAATACCAATAAACCAATTCCATATTTGTCCATGGTAGACCCCAAGAAACAAAGCCCTTCACACATTACCTTAAAAATGACTTCTCCATTTTTCCCTGGCAACTTCTCCTCTCTTTACTTGTATGAAAAGGTGATCCATACTTGCTATTTCCATGGTGTTCAAAGTCAAATACGCTGAGGCTACATAGGAGAACAGAAAACTATAAGTGATCTTTGTCCACAAGACAAAAATTAGTCCTAAATACTAAGACAAAGTAGGACAAACCACAACAACCTGGCTCTTACCTGAAATGTAATATTGCTCAGTGGGAATCCAATAAAAAAGAAAGCACAATATAGCCAAAACACCTGAAATTATTAAATCTTAGATACCTGCAAACATCACCGACTCCTTCAATGTGTACAGTGAAGTCCCTTACAAACTGCAGCACATCCTTGACATACTGCATGCACCATGGAAGCTCATTTGAGACCCTACAGTCCTTAACATCTTTACCATATCATGAGCATTTCAAAAGACTTATATATTCCATCTTATAAATTGAGGAAATGAAGGTAGGAAAGAGAAAAAGATAAAGAAGGGGAGGGGAGTATGGTTTTTTCCGCACCGATTCCAGGGGGTAAACAATTCTAGGGAAGGCCAAAAAAGCCTATGAGACAGAAGAACACTGGAATCAACATGAGCCCCGTGGGGGGAAGTAGAGGTGTCTATCACACCTTCAAGAAAACTACTAATGAACTCAGATGCTGACCAACATGAACCAAAGAAGAAACTCCATGTCTTGGGAGTATCTCTATCATGTCTCCTGTCATGCATTGGTCGTAGTAGTCTAAGCTTCACATGGGTCATTTGACCAAGACCTCTGGTGTCTCTAGAGTAAGTCCAAAATCTGCTGCTGGTGTCCTTGTCGAGATGCCGCAAGGTGGTTCCATGTATCTAGTCTACTACTGACCTAGCGTGCCGGGCAGTCAAAGTCTCGCCTTGACGTCTTCCAACTGCTGCTTCTTTGTGAAGAAATGTGTAATCTCCTACTGCCTAGAGCCATGTCCCCTCGTGGGTCTCGCGAGTCGAGTCCAGAACTGTTATTTGGAACTCATTTTGAAAGGTGCCTGAACATAAGCAAAAAAGGACTGTATCCAAAAGCAAAATACTAATGCCTGCAATGTATATATATCTAGATGAATCCAGGAACATGCCCAAACTCATCCTCTAAAAACATAACATAGTGCGGTTTCAATCTCAGCAGGGACTAGCTACTATGACATCCCCACTGTTTCTCACACATACAAATCCACACACCCACAAATACTTGAGCATTCATTTATAACTGAGTTTCTGTCAACGCTCCGGAGGTGAAGGGCAGACTCAGCCATGACGAAGGCTAGCGATGTATGCTTAAACGCATGCAGTGAGCTTATGGTCCACCATGGGCCATTGAAGGGCTGCCATGTTGGTAGTGCCCTGTGGGTAGGCAACAGCAGAAGGAGAACCCAGAAAAGTCACATCTCAGCCAAAAATTTGTGGTATGAATAAATGGTGAGAGATTTTTTCTTGCACTCTCAGTTAAATAAATCCGTGCATAGCGGTGGACCTTTGTTGAGGAAGTTACTCAGATAGTAGGCATTTCAAGGGAGCCTACCAAGTCCTCATCAAGACGAACAGCTCCAGAGGAGGAAGCCAGGTTGGGGGCAGGGAGGAAGGGGAAGCGCGTGGGTGGGGGGGGGGGGGGTTGGTTTGTTGAGGTCACTGCAACCAGCACCACAAAAGTGCATACCAGAGGCACTAGTGGAGGCAGATCATTTGCAACAGCAAGGCACTCGATTGCATATGGCTAGTTGTCCTTCCCCTCCAGCCCTCAGAAGTGCAGCAAGGCAATAGAGAAGGTGGAGGCTGCCTCAGCAGCAGTGCAGCAGAGGCACCAGCAGCAGACCCCAGTACTTGTGAAGAGATCAGGTGATGAGCAGAACATAACAGTGCAGAAGGGAAGTTGATGGAGAGCGTAGGGCTCTGCTGCCCCTCCCATAGCCACGGAAGACCTCGCTGAGAGGTGCACAGAAGTAGAGAGAGCATAAGTGTGGGCAACTCTACGTCAGCACTATTTGTGCCTGTTTTGGGTCCAATCCGTTGGACATGTTTTGATATACAGTTATAGGTTGCCATCTCTCTCTGTCTACTCCAGATCTGAGCATGGTTTACATTTACATGCTTGTGTGAGCAGGATCTAGGGTCTAAATTGTATCTCGTGGATAATTCATTTTTTCCACTGCGTATTTACAAGTTAGGACTTGAGCTAGAAGTACATGTTCAGATATGTTCCAACAAAATAGACCAACATAATCAGATCAATGTACAAAAATATAAAGAATAAAGCACATAATTACCTTTGGAAGCAGGACAAAGAGTGTGTATGGAGTCACAATAATAGATGTCAACTCCTCTAGCAATGTCATGCCCGTGTACTGCAGCATACAAGAGAACATGAGGATCACCTCAGAAGCTGAAATCCATCATTGGGTGATTCACTAATACTACATGAAACCGCAATGGATTTAGTTAATTTTAAACCACTCACATCTACATATTTTGTTAGAAAGACCAGGCTTTGCAATCATAACAAGGAAACACGTGTATTAATGACTTGATGAGAGCCAAAGAAGGTTGAACAAAAAACTCATCAAGCATACTGTAGACACAGAAGCACATCAGAACACACGCACACACACTTTTTTTTTTTGGGGTAAAATCCAGTGCATTGTATTTATATTCTCATAACTTTACAAGATGGGAAGTCTCCAAAATGGAGAGTATCCCAAAGATCAGAAGCATGAAAAGAAAAGCTCTATGCAAGAAGCATGTATATCACCCTCATGGCAAGCATCATATAAAGATTGCTGCAATGAGGCTCTGAAAGATTCATATGACTTGTGAATCTGGCGGCCCAAGTATGCCAAATTATGCTCATTCCAGATTGTCCAAAGAGCCCAATATCTCACCCATGAGAGAAATAGTGAGTATTGAGATAAAGACCTCATAAAACCAAAAATGTTTCCCAAAATCTATGACTCGGGAAACGGAGGCGAAGATGATCTGAAATTCTCCCAAGGAGGTTCCGAGAAGACGAGCAGTGCCAAAGCAAATGAGGGACAGTCTCTGAAGGAGCCTGACACCGTAAACATGTGGATGGTGCAATGTGACGTTTGGCAAGTGTGATTCCCACTGACAATGTGCCGGTCATGCATCTCCAAAGAAAAAGTCTTTGTTTCAAAGGCATTTTACACCTCCATAATATTCGGAGATTCTTCCGCCACCATGAGAGGGGCTACCTGATATGCCACAGAGTATTAGCATATTAATGAATCCATGGGGCAGGCTGAAGAAGCTTGTAGGCTTTGATGGAGGTCAAAGCAGGCAGAGGAATAGGATGAGGGCATGTAGCAGAGGGGTGCAATTGCCAATCCATAAGCCTGTCTGTATCAGCCACAGGAGGAATAGGTAGAAAAGGATGTAAGAGATCAGCAATTTTCTTCCATATCAACCTATGATGCATTCCCAATGCATAGGAGGCAGTGGCCTGAGGAAAAGATAAGACATAGCCCTGATCATCTACCACATCATTGATGTATCTAATTCCCAATTTCATGAGATTATATGCCCGAACAGGTTCCTGTAAAGCAAGTGGAATGTCAAAGATGGCACTCCAATGAATACTTTCTTTCCTCATTGAGTTTGTCCACGAGCGATTATCAAGAGCCCATTTGACCTTGGAAAGTACTTGTTTCCAGTCAAGTATCAGAGCAGTAGAGAAAGGGCAGCCACGAATCTTCCCTACAAATCTCCCAATGACAACCTCCCAATGATCAGTAGTCCAATGGCTATAAGCAGATGTCCTCATGTTGACACACATGGATGCTATCATACAAGTCCATGGCTGTTGTTGACGGAAAAAAGTATGGAGCATAGTCGCCTTCCTTGCAAGTATATGATATCTGATATTGAGAACATTAAGTCCCCCATGCATCGTAGGAGAGCACACCATTTCCATCTTCAGCAGTCTCAATGCTTTCACAGCAGCTTTTGTCCTCCATAACAGCTCCATAGCTTGAGACATAAAGGCTGAAATATCTCTAGAGGACCAATGTAGCAAAGGCAAAAAGGACTGAACATAAGACATTACAATAGACTGTACTATTCTGAGCCTGACATGAAGTGGCCAAGTGGAAATTTTCCAATATTCCAATTTATGTTGAAGTCTTTGGAAGATCCATTTTAGATGCTGCTTCCTGGTGATATGCCATCCTATAGGATATCCCAAGTGCCTGACTACATCTTTGGAATGCACTACCTGACCTGGCCAGAGAATAGAATGCCACTCACATTGTTTCAGGGGAAGCAATTTGGATTTGTCAAAGTTGACATGCAATCCCGCTGCTAATCCATACAATAATAATGTGGTCATAAGCATGCGGACTTCCCGGGGAGAGTTCTGCGGCATAAAGAAGGAATCATCAGCATATGCCTGTGCCAAAAAAGATGCAGCCCCAGGGATTTTAAGACCAGTCATCTGTCCTGTGTTTGTAAGATGATCAAGATACATCAAGAGGGGATGGGCCGCAATGACATAGAAGAGAGCACTAAGAGGGCAGCCCTGTCTGACTGATCTACCCAATGTCCATGACCGAGATAGATGACTCCCAAGAATGCACTGAGAGGTAGAGCCAAAATAAAGCCAATAAATTGCATTTGCTATCTTGGGACCAAAGCCCAACTTTGTCATGGTTTGAGAGATAAAATCCCATTGAACAGTGTCAAATGCCTTAGTGATATCTACCTGCAATATGAGCACATCTTGATGCGAGTACTTAGCATATTCAATTGCAATCAATGCATTGGAGATATTGTCATGGATTTGTCTTCGCCGCACAAACCCATACTGATGAGGATGAAGGCCCGCATTCAGTATCCCATGAAGCCTATACACAATCATTTTGGCAATGAGTTTGTAAACTACAGGCATCAAAGTAATAGGCCTCCAATCTGACATATGATCACACAGATTTTTTTTGGGCACAAGTTTGATTATGCCATGCTTCCAAAGGTGCGGCAAGTGATTTTCTTGCCAGGCAACATTGATCATTTGTAAGAGAACATCTTTCAAATCATCCCAAAAGGAAATATAAAATTCCACCGTAAGACCATCCCAGCTAGGGGACTTGTATTTGCCGAGGTGGGACAATGCATTATCAAGTTCTGTGTCAGTAAAAGGTCTCTCGAATGTAAGAGCATCATCCATTTCCACTATCTCAGAAACATATTGAAGAAATTCAGTCCTCGCATCAGTCATTTGATTTGATAAGGAGCCAGGGGTAGAGAACAATTTCTGGAAGTAATTTTGGCATTCATCTTGGAGATCAGAGAAAGAGTACGTCCAAGAGCCATCTAGCTTCCTTACCCTTAGACATGAGTTTTTCTTTCGAGTAGCATGCAGGCCCTGGAAGAAGGCTTTTGATGAGCAGCCCTTATCCATGAGGGGCTTCATTCTTGCTCTAATCTGCCATTTGTGCAATTTCCTCTGATCATTATCAATCAGTTTGATCCGGGCTTGTGAAAGGGAATCATTTTCTGATTCAGAGAGAGGCCTTAAATGTGAAAATTCAGTCAATTGTTGTGCTGTCCTTTTTGCCCATTTGACCTCATTCCTCCATGTAGCCATGTGCCAATTTCCATACTCCTTAATGACATTATGTATACGAGAGACAAAACTGTCCCAAGCATAATTCATGTCCTCTTGGGCATGCAAAGGCAAGGGATGAATTGCAAGTCTGATCATTTGCTGGAAATATTGATGTCGGAGATAAGCTTGATTAACATGCAGTAATCTGCTGGAAAGAGTCGGCAAATCATCCAGTGGCATACCAAATTGCAGATTTATCCATAATGGGGCATGATCTGACAAGCCCAATGAGAAATCTATGAGGAGATGAAGGCTAAAATCTGCATATTGTTGTGGATAAAACAAATACCATCTGTCAAGCCTTGCCCAGTATGTAGTAAATGCATTATGATGAAAAGTATATCCAAGCACTGACCCTTGTAGAAGCAGCCATAAATCTTCAGCCTACACAGAAAAAGGCATGTTATCCCATTTCTATCTTTCCGATGATAGCATATGAGATCTTGAAGTGGTGTTATTTCTCGGCAGAGGGAAATTATTAAAATCTCCACAGATAAATGCATTGGATCTCCATGGATATTTGCTTAAAGAATCCCATAAAAAAGCCCTCATGGCAGAGGTCTGGGAGGCATAGACTGATGCAAACTCAAGAATGTCACCATTGACATTACATTGTATGACTATCCATCGGCCACTGCTGTCATTGAATGCTAACTGAGGCTCCAGCTCACGTCTAACCATTATGCATACACCTGAGTAGGTAGTGGTACCAGCATAATATATATCATAGCCGCCAAAGTGATCATGATGATCAGCCTTAGAGTGTTGATTATTCTCTTGCAAACAAACAATATCTGGCTGCATTTTATGTACATAATTCCAGAAAAGCCTCCACTTTGAGACATTGCAGAGGCTCTGTACATTGTATGTAAAGCACTTAAGTGTTTGATGCACGAAAGAGATATATACAGAAAAGTATAAGTATGAAACAAGATATCAGAGAGGCAAAGCCTCTGCCTGCATGGGCTGCATGCCTTCATGATCCACGAAAGATATAGCATTCTCCCCTTCTTCAGAATCACATATGGGGGTGCCCCTTTCAATCTCATCACACGCACACACACACATGCACGCACGCACGCGAACACACTCACTCACGAGTCACTATATAGTTCAGTGCATAGTTTAAATTTTAAATCAAGGATTCAACTCACACTCACGCGCACGCATGCACACCTACACGTGCGCACGCACACACACAGACAGAGGCTATAGTGCACATACATAGGCTATATACAGAATGCACACATGCACATACACACAGACTATAGTGCACAATGCACACACACATGATAAACAAACCCAAAACAAATACACACAAAAAATACACATACAAGAAACAACCCCCCCCCCCCAAAAAAAAAAAAAAGCAGCCAAATTTTTTTTGTCCCAAAAAAATAACATTTTCCCCACTTTTTTAAACAATGTTTCGTTTGGAAGTGCCACGTTTTGTAGAAACGTTTCATCAAGTCTCCATCTGACAAAACGTGTTTTATGGTGACGATGTTCCAAAGGCATTACATAGCACATGACAAGCATCGACAGTGTCATAGTGCATCACCTGTACCTCTATTCAGAGTGTGCCATAAGGATGATCATTATTCTCTATGTCAATGATTTGATCAACATTGGTGTCATCAAGAGAAGATACAACAGATCAAAGGTCTCCTTATGAAGGCGTTCAGGATGATGGATTTGGGCAGCAATTGGTGGGTAGCTTGCTCTACTTTACCTGAGCTTAGCTTTGCATTGCAGTGCTATGCTAGTTCTTATCCAAGCCGGGGGGATGAACTAGAAATCTTCCATGATGATGATGGTATTACTTATCAAATAGACAAGGCTGTTGTCTATGGGTCAAACCACGGTTGCTCCGTCCTCAAACCTATGAGTCCACATGGTGTATAAATCCTGGAGGACATGGATGCACACAGGTGTATGGCAAAATAATACATTTACAGCAAATGATGCGCTTTGGAGACACGAGGTTGGTAGGTGCTGTGCAAACTGCTTCATGCAAGTTACCAAGAGAGATGAGGAGTTCAAGTCTGCTCATAGACTGAAGGACAACATCCAATGTACTAAGTTGATGTACAAAGTGTCAAACAACAACTACCATGAGGTTAAATGCAGATGCTTAGGTGCCTTCTACAGAGTTGCATATGCATGATGGTCAGCATTATGGCCTATTTATTAGAGAAGAAACAGAGCTTAGCCTGGCGCATGTAGTTCCATTCTACAGTATAATTTGATTCTAGGACAACCCTAAGATCAAGGTTGCATAGCTATCACCAGGAGTAAAATCAACATCATCTTTACCTGAAAAAGGGACTCAAACTCAGCCCGAACACTATCCTTGTTTTCAGCTCCCCGCCAATGTTTCGGCATGTAATGCGTAAAGCAGGCCACTAGCGTCAGCGATTTTCCTGGTTCGAAAACCTGGAATTCTTCCATTATAGCTGACCGACTTATTGCCGTTATGGTCCCAAATACGGCTGCAAACCAAAAGAGATTGCGGCCAAAGAGCTGCAGACACAAATACTCACAAATCAGAAGACATAAACAGAACTATATGCATCACACCAGCCTTTAAGGGTCAGATCCCAATCCTCCTTTCAGAATTTATATTTCAAGTCACCCTAAAACCCCCTCCCTGAGAAACTGTCACACAAGGGGGTAAGATCATACATGTGCCTCAAGGAGAGACTCATCAAGGAACGCAATCATAATCAAAATGGCTGCAAACCCTCCTGCCACAAAAGATATAAACTTTGCAACAAGTGACAATATCACAGAGGGGAACTGCTTCATATACTCCACTGCATGCTTGTAGCTACAATTAAGCCTTTGATTGAACATGTGATCCAGCTGAACCGCATCACCAACAAAGAAAGAACATGTAAGCCCAATGTTAGTTGAATCCACCAAAACTAAATCAACACAAAAGAAGCGGACATAGAGAAGTAACCTCTATCTTTATACTCCTTCCTTAGGACTGCAATTCCTCCTCTTCCCAAAATGAAGTTAAGGAAACTCATCTACAATTTCAATTAGAAAAGTTGCAGTAATGAAGACAATGTACCAATGAAGAAAAATACCTCATTGAACTCTCTGAAAATCCATTTTGCCACATTTGACCATCTGCGTGAGGCAGCTGTACTTGGATGATGGTAAAACTGTTCAGCATGTCGCAAGAAGAAATACACGAACATGAATATTATGAGAAAAGGAGATAACAACAACATGGCTAGCCCCACTCCCATCAATCTTCTCCTCAACCAGGTTGGATTGTTTAGGAAGTCCTCGCGAATTACAAAATTTCTGAAATCACATAACCAAGCGTCAGATCCAGGCCCCCCCCCTTTCTTACAGCACTGTATATCAATGATGCAATTCCAATCTTGAAGACCATGTGGTAGACAACATTTTAAACTGCCAGAAAAAGTTATAGGGAAAGCTAAAAAAGTTTCTGAAAAAATAGCCCGTTGTGCATAAAAAAGACCTAATTTTGATGCTCATTTATGAAAGGTATGGAGCACTGATGGAACAACAGCAAGAGATCAACAAATGAAGCAAAGAGAGTTGTTTATTCAAGAGAGGAGAGGCCCTTATAAGGGCAACTGATACAATGCATGTGTCCCAAAGGAGAGCATCTCCAGATTCACAAATCACTCCACTGATCTCTCAATCAAGCCCATGAATCTCTCAATCACACCTAATAGAACTTTCTATCACCTAACCTGGTCACACTAACCACCATGTGGTGACACACAAACTCACACAAACCTTGTACCCCTTGGTACACCCCATTACATCAATTTGTCCATACCTCCCACAAATTAATGACCTCATCCCTCAACAGTAGTACATGGGATGCTCCATGGCTTGCCCACCATCATGTGGCAACACACATAGCCCCAACCTGTGACTCACTCCTAGGACTCTTGGTTTACAACTGGAGGATTGGACAATGACTATGTAAGGAAATACCCATGGATCCAACAAGGTAAAACCTCAAACAAAGGACTAATAATCATTTAAGGATGGACTATCCATGGCAGAGAACCATTATTGACCACACACACAAACAACTTAGAAAACATATGGGTCATCACCCTTGTCAAGTTTGACTTGGGTGGTGAAAGCAGTGAGAGCTTTAACATCCTCTAGTTTTTCTTCTTCTTCTTGCTCTGCTTCTTCCACAAGGTTTGCTGAACATTTCTTTCTTTGCATAGCACTCTTTCTCAAAATGTCCAGGTTTTCCACAAAAGTTGTACTTCATCTTGTTCTTGCTGGTGGATCCCTTGAAGTTGTTTTTGGTCAAATATGCCCCATATTCTTTGTAGTCATTCCTCTATTTGATTTTCCTTTCCTCTTCCAAGAGGGATGCCTCAATTTCTACCAAACTAATCTCTGGTATATTGGTGAGAGTAGTGACAATAGTACCATATTTCTCAGTTAAGCTTTTGAGTAAGATAGCAATTACAATGTCATCATCAAGATTAAACTTGATGCTAGCTAACTGAGTCAGTATGCTCTTCATGGAGTTTAAATGTGAAGAGATGGTTTCTCCTCTATCCAATTTCAGATCAAAGAATTTAATGAGCAAGCTAAACTTGGAACACTTCCCATGTGCTCCAAAGACAAGCTCAAGATAACTCAATGCAGCATGAGCAGTCTCACAGCCATCAATGTGGTGGATAAAAGAATCACTCAATCCACGAGCAATTATGGCTAGTGCCTTTTCATCCTTAGGGAGCCATAAAGCTTCTCCTTTCCTAGTGGTTGGTTTCTTTTCTTTTCCATTAGCCACAGTCCAAATCCCCTTTTTCATGAGAATAAATTTCAATTTCGTCTGCCAAGTATGAAAACCCTCTTCCTCAGACTTATCTTGGTTTTGGAGGCCATAGGGAAGGTCTTACCACTTATGTGGCAGTATCTAGTCCCTTGCAAAGATAGCATTCAATTCAAAACTGTCAAACTGCAGGATAGGACCTCAAAGATGGCATAAAATGTTGCTCAAAACTTCTTCAAATGCTCAACAAAGAAAAAGACCAAGGAATACTGACATATAACTGAAAAAATTGAGCACTAGAACATTGCCAATGGAGATAATCTATGCCAGATATAGCAGTTACCCCCGATTTAAGAAGATTGAAGCTGGAGGGCAAAATTCAAACTGTTTACAGCAGCAATGAGGGGGCTTTTGCAGTGAAATGAAAGGTCTTTTACTAGAAAGGAGGCCCTAGGAAGGAATGGCGCAATGTTACGTCAGGTCGCCTGAGAGAGACTCGCCATTTCCGATTGGTTTTTCTACCTTTTCTCCTATCTACTGGACCATTGTTGCTCATACTTCATCAGCAAGCTCCTTGTAGTGTTGCCCAACTGCAGCTAGAGCCATCTTGTGAATGGTAGCTCCTACGTGGAGAATTGCACAAAACTTCGGCGATTGGAAAGCATGTCGGCACGGGCAAATGACGCAAGCATTTGTCAATTCCTCCTAGCCAAGGATTCGCCCCATCACAAGGAAGCTTGGGCTCAGGGGGAGCGGGAAATATCTCAGAGATGGAGGAGAACAAGCCTAAGCAAAATATGTGGGAAGAGAATGAAGAAAAGCGTCATTTGGAAAAGATGATGACATGGCACTCAAAGGAGGGCTCAAGAAGGGTGGACGTGGCTCTGATACCACATGATGGAATCAACAAATGAAGCAAAGAGAGTTGTTTATTCAAGAGAGGAGAGGCCCTTATAAGGGCAACTGATATAATGCATGTGCCCCAAAGGAGAGCATCTCCAGATCCACAAATCACTCCACTGATCTCTCAATCAAGCCCATGAATCTCTCAATCACACCTAATAGAACCTTCTATCACCTAACCTGGTCACACTAACCACATGTGGTGACACACAAACTCACACAAACCTTGTACCCCTTGGTACACCCCATTACATCAATTTGTCCTTCAAGCACATATGTAGATATAAAAGTGCACTCCGGTAGTGTGCACATCCTACTCTCACAGCCGAGTTCAGTGTTCTTACATGTGCTGCAAGGCTGGAGCAGAGCCAACACCACCGCAAAGGAAGGCCTGAACTTCATAATTTTGCCTCGTCTGTTTCCCTATAGAGGCCAAGTGACAGGTATGACTGGCTTAAAGCTTCTTTTACGCTATGATGCATGCTTGGTCACCCTGTCTGGTAGGCCTGTCAGCCTTTTCAACCAAACTGCTGTTGGAAAACATAAGGTAGTTGCTTGCTATCGGCGCCAACTCCCTCACAACGGAAGTTTTATCAAGAAATCACAAGCCACTTAACCTCAACTCTGTGTGCTTATCTGAAAGAGAACTCGATTGCACAGCCAAAACAGAATACATATAACGGTACAAAAACTGCCGACAGATCTATGAATGCCTTCAGTACCACCGAGGTAAGGTACCTAATCTGGCCCTTCTGAAGTGGACAACAACTCTTCTGTCATGTGCCTCTATGTAGGCTTCAGTAACTGCTCAAAGGTAAAGCACTCCTGCAAAGTTCTGCTCTTGAGTTCACTCGTCCAGTGCACCTTCTTATGGTCTCCTACAGGCTGTAGGTATGCACCTAGGCGTGCTCTGGAATGCTGTGCAAGAACCTTTTACTTTACTGAACTGCCCCCAAAATGGGGGCTATTTATAAGGCTGTATGCCCACCCCCAAAACCTGGCCGACTGGCCAGCCTATAGGCCTCACAAACCAGGGTCAGTCTGTTGTCAGCTGACTAACAGCCAGGTCAGCCAACCTGCTGCTTCAGCTCCTTGGCTTATATAATGCCCTTCCTCCAGGCCTATGGCTGGCTGTTTGCGCAGCCCATCTGCCCTCTCCAGACCAGAGGTTCCTGCTGACCCTTCCTGCTGTACCTACCAGCTAGTCCTTCTGTTCTGCCGACTTGTACCTTCTGTACAGTCCTGCTTCGCTGTACCATGGTGCTGCCCTGCCCTCAGCCCTTCGACTCTGTCCATGAGCTCTTGGCTGGGCTACATGTAGCCCCATGTGGTGCCCGCAGCCTTACATGATGCCACTTGGTTTTCTATCTCAGCCAACGTTGCTGTCAAGGGTGGCTGCCCTAAACCTAATCCAACAAGGAGATATGTCTTGCCGATGTGGCAACCAATCTGGTGACCATATCAAGACCTAATCCACCCCTTTTCTCCCATCCTATATTGTATTCCATCCTCCCCATATGGGGGCTTGACCTCATCGTGCAAGTCAAACTCATACCCTACCCTAGTCTACCAACCAACCTCGTCACCTAGGCTATAACGCTAACCAATCACCTTTACCACCGACATATTCTTGCAAACTTGTCTCCTACCTAATGACCACTTTGAGCTATGTCAGTTCCTCACTGACCTCATTTTCATACCAACCCTAAATAAGTTAATGCAACCTTAACTTCTGATTCACTTGTGGCAAAGGGAATTTAATCCATCACATAGACTCCAAGGAACATGCTAAAGATACATGGGATGAATCGAATACTATGTTCGGAGCTAAAGCAAAGAATCAAGAAATACATCTCAAAATAGAGTCAATGTGCTTCAAATGAACTTCAATGAGTCCTCGGCATAGTTTGTAAAAAAAATAAAAAGCATCATAACTCAACTAGAAGAGAGACGCAAAGGTAGGAGAAAATGATGCACTTGCAATTCTTCTAAAGAGTATGCTTAAAGAATACAATGCATTGACAACAACTTTAAAGAATCTTCATGATCCAACATTTGAGGAATGTGTATTCTCTACTTGAGAAAGGAAGGGAGATGAAGGCAACTAAAACTGCAAATAGCAATTATGAAGAACAATCACTCTTCAACAAAGTAATTAAGAAGTGTTACGACTGTGCATGCAAGGATGGATCAATCTCAAAGTGATGCAAATTGAAGAACAAGCCAAAGTGTAAGAAGCTCAAAGATTGCAGATTCAAGAACCAAAAAGCCAACTACATAGAGACTTCATCGAGCAAAGAGAAGAACAAGAACGGCAGAATGTCCTAAGAGCTACAAAAACAAACTGCACCACCTTAGCCTATAAAGGTCACCAAATGAGTAGCCTAAATTTGTTATCTTAAGTCATCTTACCACCTAAGTAGCTATGTTGCACTAAGGGGAGATTATGACATATTATAATACCACTCTCTACACCTAAAATAGCATGTGGGGGAGCGATGGCCCTTTTGTCACTTCGGATTCATCCACCTTAGATTAGTTTAGGCACATCATAGGTAAAAGGTACTCATATTTCACCACCAACATCTTGGAAAGGGCAGCCAAATCCATTGTTAAAGTAACTCTTGTAAGACCAAAAACCCCAACCAATTGAGAACTCCATCTATTGCTCATTTTTAATATCACCAATATATGAGCTTGCAACTCAATAGTACCTGAAACCTGCTCTTCTTGTAGATGAAAATTCAATAAGAAAGATTTCAAGGAGAAACATGATTCACATACATATATCACTGATCACTGCGCACCATTTATATACCTTTGTAGACTAGAATAAGTCCAATCATACAAATTTAGATTTTTTGTTGTTCTAAAGACCAAAAATCTACACAGAAAATAAAAGCGAAAATGAAAGACAAGAAAAAGAGGCAAACACACACCATTGGCCATAATCGCTGGTCACACCAACCAAGGCTTTCTAGCATCCAAGCTCAATCTTCACAACCAGGCCAAACTGGTAATTTGGCCCTGAATAGGGCAGCAAATCCCATGAGCTGATACAGATTCAATTCAAGAGAACCCTGGACTGCCGTATAGCCCACAGGGCTGACAATTGCACTATCATACAATCATACGCAAAACCTGACACACGTCTTGCCATACAGCCTGCAAACACTGCTGTTGACTCTGCTGTACAGCTTACTAGTCTTTGCCGTACCATCAAAATATTTGCTGTACAAACTGCCAAAATCTATCGCTCTGCCTACTAAACAATTGCCAGCTTCTCGACCAAGACTCTACATACCAAAGTACGCAGCGGAAGATAGCATGGGAGAGAGAAATGCAGAAAAAAATTCCAAAGAGAGAGAACACCATTTAGCGAGAGAAAGAACTGCACAGCAAACTGCAATGGACTGCAAGGCACAAGTGCTGGAAAAACCTCTGCTCCTTACTGCTGAGTCACACCACAACTGGAAAACCATACCAAGGCTGAAATATGCACCCAAACAACAAGCTCAACTGTGTATGAGAGTGCGAAGCGGAAGATAGCGTGGGAGAGAGAAATTCAGAAAAAACATCTAAAGAGAGAAAACTCTGTTTAGAGAGAGAGAGAGAACTGCATAGCAAACTGCAATGGACTGCACGGCACAAGTGCTGGAAAAACATCTTCTCCTACTGCTGAAATAAACCACAACTGGAAGACCATACCAGGGCCGAAATATGCACCCTGTAACACTCCAACAACAGGCTCAACTGCGCCTGAGAATCTTAAGTACAATGGCACAATTGCCAATTTATAGGGGGGGAGGACCTGGCCGACTTGATGTGACCTAGTCTGGTTGGATTAACCTTAACCCTGGTCAGGGGGTTGGCTGACCTGTCTGGCCCCAACATGGCTGTTGTTTTTGGCCCAACTGTTGCCCTTAACCGGCCCTCTGCCAGGCCCATTTAGCCCCATCCCCCTTTCAGCCCTTCCCTCATCCCTCTGTAAGCTCTCAATGTTAAGCTTGGTCTTGTCCGCTGGGGCCCTCTTACCCCAGTTCGCTACTATTCTCTTCCTCCCTCACTACCCAGCAGGCTGTCATCTTCTACTCTGTCACCAGCCTTCGGATTGCCCTCGTCAAGGCCTAGGCATGCACCTGTTCCAGTTTCTCCTCTCAGTCTCAGCTGTCCTTTGGGCAGGGTGTGTACAACCAGTAATACAACCCGTATTCAACGAAGGGTGATACAACATCTAGGGCTTATACAATCCTAACTGACGAAACAGCTTTGACTGTATTTCCACGACTGAAATTAACTCTCCAAAAGCTCTCCCTCTCTCTCTCTCTCTGAACATACACTAGGGCCCAGGACAAATTGTCGGGCTGGACCCCCCCGAAGGTCTTTATTACTTTCAGAAAAACTGTTACAAAAGTTCAGCTTCAAGCTGTCTCGTAAGTCTCTCTTCCCATACGTGAAAAGAAATCCTTCTTTACAAGGGCTTCAAACCCCATTCAAATTGGCAACATGCCACTTGTCTACAATCTAGACTAACTCTTATTACAAGCCACATAGGGCCATTCTGGAGTCTTCAAAGCTCTCGGTCACACGAACCGCTTCCTAGGTGCTTGTCAGGCTCCCATTTCGCTTAGGAAAAATAATCCTTCCAGTACCTGCAACAATTAATTAAAGCGCACCACCATGGTACCCATTAATTGTTAGCGCTTTGCATGCAAATAACACACTGTGGACTAATCCTAGTCACGGTGGGCGTCCCCACTGAACACGTGTGCACATCTAAACAAATATATATATACATAAATATATATATATATTTTCTCTGGTTGACCGAGGTCAACACTCTTGATTATAATTAAAGAGCTTTGACCAAAAGTCAAGGCGCCTTAATTATAGCCAAGTCTCTCCAACCGAGGTTGGCACATCTTGGTTAACCGAGGTTAACCCCTCTTGGCGCGTGCCAAGTCTTGTTGACCGAAGTCAACATTCTCTGACCGCAATCAGGTTTACTTGACTGGAGTCAAGTATCTTTGATCGTAGTCAATCCTTTGACCATTAAAATGACTCTTTGACCGTAATTAACACATATAGAACTCTTTAATTAAGATCAAATAAATGGTCAACTGTACTTTGACTTAGGATATTTACATTGTGGTGACATCCCCTCGGCTTCTATTCAGTTGACCTCAGCTGAAAAGCTTCCTTGTAAACATCCAAAAGCTGTGGATGATCGGATAACATGTCTTCGTCCATCCACTTGGCATCTAATGCCGTATAATTCTTGAATTTTACAAGATACCTGTAAAATTCCTTACCCTGAGGGCCTTTACGTACAGTATGGTACACAATTTGCTCTGGCTGAAGGACTTCCTCCAGTTCATCCACTTCTGGTGGATCCTCTGATACTGGTTCTGTAGGCTCTGGGCCTTGAAATTTCTTTAGAAGACTCACATGGAATGCATTGTGAATCCTCCAATGCTCTGGCAATGCTAATCTGTATGCAACCTGATTTATTCTTTCTGTAACTCTGAAAGGGCCATAGTATCTGGGAGATAACTTTGCATACACTTTCTGTTTGCCTTTAAACTTGCGGAGCCTAGCTTTTTCAAACTTTAAAAGTACCCAGTCCCCTTCCTTGAGATCCAACTGTCTCCTATGTTTATCTGCAGCCCTTTTATGTTTCTCTTGAGACCTTTCAATTGCTGTCCGAACTTGGCTGTAAGCTGTCTGGAGGTCTCTTACAAACTGATCAGCTGCAAATATTTCATCTTTAGTCCTCAATATAGGTGGCAAAATCACCTTCCCATATATGACTTCAAAAGGGGCTTTCCCTGTAGAGCTATGTACTGTATTATTGTAAGCAAACTCTACTAACGGTAGGTACTTTTCCCAGTCTGAACTTTGGTCACCCACGTAGCATTTCAGCATATCCAAAATGGTAGAATTTGCTACTTCACTTTGACCATCTGTCTGGGGATGGAAAGAAGAAGAAAAATTCAGATTCGTCCCCATGTTATCAAATAAAGCTCTCCAGAATAGACTGGTCATTCTGGGATCTCGATCACTAACAATGGACTTAGGCATACCATGATGTTTAAAGATCTGTGCCATGAACAGCTTAGCCATATGATCTGCCTTTATGGTTTTGCGAACCGGAATGAAATGAGCTTGCTTGCTGAATCTATCAATGATAGTCCAAATCCCATCATTCCCTGACTTTGATCTCGGCAAATCAAAAATAAAGTCCATTGTAATATTTTCCCATGGTGCCTGAGGCACGGGAAGAGGCATAAGTAGGCCAGGTGCCTTCTGTCTATCATACTTCATTTTCTGACACGTAAGGCATTCAGTAACAAACTGATGTATATCTTTCCGCATTCCTGGCCAAAAGAAATACCTCTCTAGTGCTAGAGTTGTTGCTGTAATTCCTCTGTGTCCAGCATAGGGAGGTGCATGGCATTCCTCCAAAATCTTTTTCCTCATCTCCTGGGTGATGCATAGGCAATCATCTTTCATTAAATACCCATCTTTCAGGGAATAGTGACTGGTGGATTGCCCTTCTTGCATCTGCTGTAAAATTTCACCAAAATCAGAATCATGAACATATTGTTCCCTCATGCCTTCCAGGTCCTGATGATAAGCAATAGTTACATTATTGACCTGGGGTCTTCGGGACAAGGCATCTGCCACTCTGTTCCGAATTCCTGGAGTATGGACAATCTGAAAATGATACATTGACAGCATGTTTGCCCATTTCATATGCTTCTCTGAAAGCTTGGTCTGAGTCAAAAAGTATTTCAGACTTTGGTGATCTGTTTTGACAGTAAAATCTGCACCCAAAAGATAGTGTTTCCAAGTATGGATGGCATGAATTACAGCCAATAACTCTTTCTCATAGATTCCTAAATATCTTTCCGCATCCCGAAGTCGTCTGCTTTCATAGGCTACTACATGACCATTCTGATGCAATGCAGCCCCAACACATTCTCCACAAGCATCACAATCCACATCAAAAGACTGATACAGATCCGGAACTACCAGAATAGGCTCTGTAGTCAACTTTTCCTTGAGTGTATTGAATGCTTTCTTCTGTGATAATCCCCATGTGAAGGCTGCATTTTTCTTAGTGAGGTCATGTAATGGAGCTGCGATATCAGCAAAATGTCTGATAAACCTTCTGTAGTAAGAACACAAGCCTAAAAAGCTTCGAACTTCATGCACAGTTTTCAGCTCTGGCCATTCCTGAATGGCACGGATCTTCACTGGATCCATTTGTATCCCGTTCTTGGATATTATATGCCCCAGATAGTGGATTTCTTCCAGGAAGAATTCACTTTTCTTGCTGTTTGCATAGAGCTGATGATTTCTCAGCTCTTGAAACACTATAGCAAGATGTTCTCTGTGGTCTTCCTCTGTCTTAGAAAAAACTAAGATATCGTCAAAGAAAGTACCCGTAAAATGCCTGTACTTCCGGAAGATGCGATCCATCATTCTATTGAATGTGGCTGGAGCATTTGTCAACCCAAAAGGCATCACTAAGTATTCATACAACCCAAATGTTGTGCGGAATGCTGTCTTATGCACATCCTGAGGCTGTATCCTCACTTGGTGGTAGCCACTCTTTAAGTCTATCCTGCTGAAAACTGAAGCTCCATTTAGCTGATCCAAGACATCATCAATACGCGGAATAGGGAATCTATTCTTGATGGTCATTTTGTTCAGTGCGCGATAATCAACACACATACGGAATGAACCATCTTTCTTCTGTACTAACAGTACAGGGGAACAAAAAGGAGACGAGCTGGGCTGAATCAAGCCTTTGGACAGCAAGTCCTGTACTTGAGCCATAATCTCCTCTCTCTGAGTCGCACTGACTCTATAAGGGGGTCTGTTTGGTGGCTCACTACCAGGCATTAACTCTATCTGATGATCTTCTGGTCTTTCTGGGGGTAACTCCCCTGGCAAAACATCAGAAAAGCAATCTTTAAAGTTTACCAAAAACTGAAACTTATCTTTGTCTGCATCATTCATTTCAGCATGCATATCAGTCTCTTTTTCTTTTACAAAAACCATGTACGCAGAAATTGCAGACTTTATTGCTTTACCGCATGAAACATTAGATACAATGGGGATAGTGTCCCCTTTATTCCTGGCAATTACACGCTGATTTTTCCCCCTATGTACAAATTCCAGCACTCTTTCAGGAAGAGTCAACTTCACTGCCTTGCGATGAAACCAAGGCATCCCCAAAACTACATCATAATGTTTCAGTGGAGAAATGAAGAAGTCTTCCTGATCCACATAACTCTGAATATGAAGACGGAGCTTCCCTATCAAGGGAGTAACTGGCACAGGATTCCCACAAAACATTTGATCGGCATCCAAAGCCCTGCCTAGCTCTTCCGTCTTTATTCCCAGCCTCAGGGCTAGATCCTCTGATATGAAATTATCAGTAGCCCCTGGATCAAATAAAATCAGCGCTTGCTGGTCTCTAACTTTGCCCCATGATAGCAGCAATTCTCGTTCTTCTGGGTTCAAAGCATGACCCAGTATATCAGGAATACCCCCCGCCATTGGCTTTTGCGGTCCTCGTGGCTTCTCTGCCTCTTTTCCCTTCGATGATGAAGGCTTTTCTGGGCACTGGGCAGCCACATGCCCCTCTTTACCGCACCTGAAGCATTTCCCATCTCTACGGAATTCCGCTATCTGTTCAGGGGTAAAATTAGATTTGCCTTTATAGGTCTTTGAGAACTGAGTACCCCTCGGCTTCTGAGACTGAAACCCTTTCTTTTCAGCCTTAGGGGACTCTTTCTTTTCTGATTTTTGAAAATCAGATTTCTTTTTATCAGCACGTCCTGCATGCAAGGATGGCACTGTAGATGGATCTTGTAGCGGTACAAGACTCGCTACTGAGGCTGAATGCATAAGATCTTGAATATTCTTTGCCCCCAAAGCATTCACTACTGCCTGAATTCTTGGAGTGAGACCTGCTCTGTACTTCCTCATCTGGGTACCTTTGGAGATCTTTTTGAACGGTGCAACCTGCAAATAAGCATCCCAGAACTTTTGGTTGTACCCATCCACTGTATCTCCTGCATCCATGTGCAAGCTGTCCCAGTCTTGAAGAACATGGTCTCTGAACTGTTTAGGCATGAACTGCTGGTAGAAGGCTTTCTTGAAGCCCTTCCACTTTCTTGGGGCTGACCCATCTGTAGTCAGTGCACTCCACCATGCACTAGCCGTTGCTGTTAAGTGTAAGCTGACCATTCTTAATTTGGAGGATTCTGAAAATTTCTCTGTACCAAATGCAGCATCAAACTGTCTGATAAACTGCAATGCTTTGTCTGTATGACCATACTGTCCATTGTAGGTCATAAACTTGACAGATTTTCCTCCCTCTTTAAATTCCCTGGTCGCTTTGGAAGACTTTCTCTTCCCAGACTTCTCGTGTTTCCTTCTTTTCCTGGATGGTTTATCTGATAAGGAAGAAGAAGACACAGAAGTCGAACTCGAGGTAGACGGTGATGGACTAGGAGATCGGTGACGATGCCTCGATCTCTTTTTACTATGGGACCGTCTCCTATGAGATCTATGAGATCTCTCTCTCTCAGACTGTACACGGGAGTGTGCCTCTGGCATTGGCACGTCATATATTGGATTAGGCATAGCCTCTGCTGGAAACAAATGCTGAGCCCTGGGATCCCTTTTAAAATTTTCCAGCTCTTGTATACGAGTGCGTACCATTTGTTCAAATTCCTGTTGAGTTTGTGGCACATTCCTCTGTCTTGGATGCACATCCCTATCTTGAAAATCCCACTGGATAGGTGATTGATCCATATTCTGAGATCTGCAGATTTTTCTCACACTGTGCAAGTAATTAATGCACACTACCTTTGCTTTTCCAACAGAAAAGGTACCTCAACAAGAGGTGTTTTGCATTCACAATCTATGCCAGTACGGGCTGTCAGTTCAAAGCATGTACCCACACAGTTGCCAAAGCATCATCAACTATGTTGCCCTTTTCTGGCTGCTGCAGATGGCTTCAAAAGGCATCTGTTTTTCCCTCTTTTTACTGCTCAAAGGCATGCATTCTCCTTTTTCTGCAAATCTCTGTTTTCTCTGCTTTTCCCTGGTTTTCTGCTACTTTTCTGACAGTAAAGACCTGACAGGCAAGAGAAAATTGATAGCCAAAACTGTCTCTGCAACTGTCTCTTTTTTTTTTTTTTTTTTTTTTGTGAAAACAGTAACCAGATGAGTAACTACTGGTTACTTTAACCGACTGTCTGGTTCTGGTCTGGTTAGTCTGCAACTAGACTAACTGGACTGGTTACACCAACCAAACTGGTCTGGTTAGGCCAGCTTAACTGAACCAAAGTTGAACTAACTGGATACTGGTTCAACTAACCAGAGTTAACTGACTGCAGTTGACTTAACCAGGATTTCACTAACCACGGGTCAACCAACCAGGGTTTAACTGTACCAGGGTTAACTTAACCACTGGTCTGCCAGGCTGGCTGCCACGTGTCAGTGCCATGTCAGCATCTGAGCTGTCTGCCACCTGTGCTGCGCCACGTCAGAAATGCATACGTCTGCCACGTCACCTGCCACGTGTCAGATTACACACGTGCCACATCAGCACCTTGCAAGACCTCTGCCACGTGTGCTGCGCCACGTGTCCCGCGCCACGTCAGCGCCACGTCAGCGCCTGCCCAACCTTGGTCGTGGGCTGATCATCGTCGGGCGTCGCGGTTTTTTTTGTGTCTCTGGAGAGGCGTTGATCGTCCGTCAGCGGGCGAACCAGCTAACCGATGCGTGAAGGTATCGCTGTCCCACCCGAGGCGTCACGCAATTGTTTGGATAAAATATCTCTCCAAGGAATGACTGAAGCCCACGCCCCCGACTCCTCGTTTAGCTTACCAACTGAAGGACCGTATGAACCTTCATACTTTGCCTGGTCACCGTCCTACGTATAGCCTTCGTCGGTGCATCCAAGGGTAGGTGGTCAGCAATCATTTGTAAACTAAAACTTGAGAGCCAGAATCTCGTTGTCCACTGTTTGAACGGAATTTTGCAACAGGCAAAATAGAACATTTAAAGGTCCGATAATCTTCTGATCACCCAACCAAGCACCCTTCAGCCTTTCTTGGATCGTCACCACCTGAAAAGATGGTGAATTCCATTGCTCTGATACCACTACAACCAGTAATACAACCCGTATTCGACGAAGGGTGATACAACATCTAGGGCTTATACAATCCTAACTGACGAAACAGCTTTGACTGTATTTCCACGACTGAAATTAACTCTCCAAAAGCTCTCCCTCTCTCTCTCTCTCTCTGAACATACACTAGGGCCCAGGACAAATTGTCGGGCTGGACCCCCCCGAAGGTCTTTATTACTTTCAGAAAAACTGTTACAAAAGTTCAGCTTCAAGCTGTCTCGTAAGTCTCTCTTCCCATACGTGAAAAGAAATCCTTCTTTACAAGGGCTTCAAACCCCATTCAAATTGGCAACATGCCACTTGTCTACAATCTAGACTAACTCTTATTACAAGCCACATAGGGCCATTCTGGAGTCTTCAAAGCTCTCGGTCACACGAACCGCTTCCTAGGTGCTTGTCAGGCTCCCATTTCGCTTAGGAAAAATAATCCTTCCAGTACCTGCAACAATTAATTAAAGCGCACCACCATGGTACCCATTAATTGTTAGCGCTTTGCATGCAAATAACACACTATGGACTAATCCTAGTCACGGTGGGCGTCCCCACTGAACACGTGTGCACATCTAAACAAATATATATATAAATAAATATATATATATATTTTCTCTGGTTGACCGAGGTCAACACTCTTGATTATAATTAAAGAGCTTTGACCAAAAGTCAAGGCGCCTTAATTATAGCCAAGTCTCTCCAACCGAGGTTGGCACATCTTGGTTAACCGAGGTTAACCCCTCTTGGCGCGTGCCAAGTCTTGTTGACCGAAGTCAACATTCTCTGACCGCAATCAGGTTTACTTGACTGGAGTCAAGTATCTTTGATCGTAGTCAATCCTTTGACCATTAAAATGACTCTTTGACCGTAATTAACACATATAGAACTCTTTAATTAAGATCAAATAAATGGTCAACTGTACTTTGACTTAGGATATTTACATTGTGGTGACAGTGTGGGACCCTTCTCCTTTGACTCTCCTCCATAATTCCTCCTCCTCCCAATCCATTTCTCTATCTCCCACTTCTCTTCCTTGGTCTCACTTTCTTTTCCTGACCCCTTTTCAGTCCCTCCTTTTTCCACTCTTTCACTTTTGCATTCTTCTCAAGAACCTACTCCTAGGGTGACCTCCCTCCTTTCTTCCACCCTTTACACATTCATTCTTACAATGGCTGGATTTCAAGGGGACTTTGACTCTCAAGAAGCCCAGGCACTCTTATGGTAACATCCTCAAGACCTTCAGGCATCTAGATAGCCTTTGCACCGAGGAAGAGAAATTGCAGGTTCAGCAGGCATTTCAAGCACTTCAGGTCAAAGCAATGGTGGGTCGCATAGTTAGTCCCACACCTACAAGACGACGAGTTCGAGACCGAAACCTCCCTTTGGTAGGAGACCACATCCAACACGTCACTATTTATGGGCGGGGAATAGTTTTGCTTCAGCTCACCACGGCAAAGACCTGCTCAGCTCCTTCTTGAGGGACCCTATGTATATAGAATCCCACCTGGTCTTTGCAATTCTGTGCTACCATGAATTCATTGTGAAGACCAAGCACACTTTCTTATCACCCTGAGTGGCTGAGCTTTTCCTTTGGGCAGTGCAAATATGATAGCCTCCTCAAAAGATTGGTTCAATTCTGCATTCAGGACTACGCCATAAAGAGAGCGGCTCCATGAGGATCCTGGCCAATGTAACAATGTCAAATCATTCCCCCATACTACATAGTCCTCTGCTTGAAGTAGCCACAACAGAGGCTACCACAACAAATAGTAAGGATTGAGTACTATTCTTATAGAACCAGGTGGGTACACAAAGGAGATTGGATGATCAGCGATCATTGAACCTAGATATGCAAGAACACAGCTGTAATGTCTTCCCAACAAGAACAATCATTTTCAATTGGTGATGCTCGAGACAGCTTTCTACAACCAGTTCTTCAAGTCCACCCCTCAAGTGGAGGCTGTACATGAAGAGATATTGGTCCAAGTCCTTGACACTGATCTCGAAGTCAAGGATGAGCAAGCTGAAGGCTCAGTTTACAAACAGCAAGATGCTGGAGGCCTTAGAGGCCCAACTGGTGCAGAATGCCCGGGACAAAATGGCCTTTCTTTGGACAAGTCTAGGTTTTGATTGACACCCCTCTGCGACATGCTTTC
Organism: Dipteris shenzhenensis; assembly: GCF_047967505.1. Classification (NCBI taxonomy): domain Eukaryota; kingdom Viridiplantae; phylum Streptophyta; class Polypodiopsida; order Gleicheniales; family Dipteridaceae; genus Dipteris; species Dipteris shenzhenensis. Next base: position 48,500,947 of record NC_141620.1, read on the forward strand.
TGAGGGATCTTTGATTCTAGACTAATGGCCACCTTCTCTCTCATGCATGAGGCCTACCAATCAACCTTCTAGATACAACTTTTTGCACCTGATTCTAAGGGATACATCCCCTTGGCCCAAAGTAACACATTCTTCAAAGGCAGTGATTCAGCAACACAAAACACTTCTTCCTTCTATTTCTTGTATATTGCAATGGTTCACTCTGTTCATCAGGTAATTGCTTCATTGATTCCACATTCAAAGGGAAAGTTTGTTGATACAAGCTAAACTTATCCCACTAGCCCTCCTTGCACCTTTACACATGGAAATGGCAAAAGTTGTTTAAGTCGAAAGGAAATAGCCACAGGTCATGAGTTACAGGAACATTCTGTTTTTTAATCCATTGAATGTCAACATAACTGTTTAGGAGAGACAACTCTGATGAGTCTTGGCATTGACCTTAACCTCGAAGTATGTTCTGGTCTGTCACAGAACAACTTAGTGCTTAAGAACTCACATAGGATGAAGCAGGATGACTTCCCTACCCTGAGCCAGTTTTTACATGTTGCAACAATAATGCACGTTATCACAACCTATCAGGGGACAAGCTCAGCATCCGAAATAACAATATGGAAAACTTATTATTGACCAGAAAACGCCGTACAGTCTTCATTTCACACTTGGAACCTACAGCAGAATGAAGACATACCTATCAAACATATGCTGCAGAACACACCAATTCAGACTCCACTCCAAAGTCTTGGTTAACAGAAGTCGTCTTTCCGTGCCATCGTTATCACGACGTGCAACAGGACCTGATCCAGGTACCCAAGAAGGTAGTGGGACAGCAAGAACACCCTTGTTCACCATTCCAATCAAGTAATTTTCCTTGCGCATGATGCGCATTACCACATCATGCACAGATAGCTTGCGTACAAGACAAAGTCTCTGGTGCCCTTGAAACTGAACTATCTTGTCTAGAAGGGCTGGCCACGATGTTGTCTGCAACTCTCGATCGCTGACTCCCAAACTGCAGTGTTCAGAACCCATATCTTTAGACTAACTGAACATCTCTGCCTATATTGCTTGGTAACTAATTTAAAAATCATTGTTAGTAGTATAGCTATGAACATAAAACTCACCGAATACGATAAAAGCGCCGAATGTCAAGTATCTCCTTTAGTTGCGTGAAGAAACGCAGAAAGCAAAAGATCCAATAGAGGGAAAACAGTGCCAAGTAGGTCACCACAATACCCTTGAAGAATGTAAATGGATTGAGTGGGTGTTTCTTCACAGCCTCCCTTACAAGATCACATGGTTCAATGGCATTGATACCACATGTATGCAGCACCTGCCAATCCACGATGAGCAGAAAGAAGCCAGAGAAGCAAATGGTGAATCCAAGGCTGAGTAGTTCAAGCACCCACTGAGTGACAATACACCATAGACCCTTCTCACAGTAGTAATTATATAACCTCTCAAAGAATCTATCCAGGTCTGTGACCGCTTCAGATTTTGCAGTCTCTCCTTGAAGAAGATCCCTCGGACTCAAATTCTCACCACCTGGTAGCCTTTGATAGTCAGAGAGCTCAACCTCCTCAACCTGTGATCGACCTGGCCCTGCAGAGACTTTCTGCAATATAAACCAAGGCCATTTTCCTGTCCCACCTTCTTTATTTCTTCTCCAACGCCACTCACAGAACATTTTTTTTATCCAATGCCCCCACATTGATTCCAATAATCCATCACGTCTTCTAATTGGTCGCCTCTCTACCTCATAGTATAGTCATGAAAGGCCTTCCAATTCCTGCATGTGGTACATTAAAGGATGAATCTAGCAACACAGCTCAACTACGCTGAAAACAGAACAAAGAGATGACTTTGGAAATATAAGATAGGAGAATACATACCAACCTACAGCCAGTGCACTGTCGTCCGTCATTATGTGTTTACTCTCATGTCTCCTGTTAAAAACCACCGGCAAATATTAGAGCCACAATTCTTCTTCAGACATACGTATATCTCAAAATGATTTCTAGGCCTTGACCTAGAGAGACAAGAATTCGACCCACTTGGTCTGCTCAACATTTGTAACAAGGACTGCGGGTCACATATGCTTCGTGGAAATCACAAGCGCAGGCATAATACGACTAAGCGATAAACTTTGTCAGCATTAAAAGGAGAGGTCTAGAAAGCAAGAAGAACCCTTGCATTGAGCCCATAAATTCATAATTGGACATAAAAACTGCAAAGTAAGATAGCAAAAAGGCACCTCTCAGCCAATGAGCACATATGATACTCGCACACCGAGAAACAGCGCACGATCCTGCTGCCAGGTTCGGAAAACAACCGCTGCGAGCGCCAAGGGGATCGCCCAAATGGAGCGAGAGGTCAAAGTGCCGAGGAGACCAATCAGGGTGCCCAAAAAGAAGGCTTGAGAGTTGTGAATTGGCACTAAGGAGAACAAGGGAAGAGCACATTAATCGAGGGCGGCGTAAATGGAAAACGATTGGAAAGGAGCGATGGGCGGGGAGGGGGGGATAAGGCGAGGGGAAGGAAGGGGGAGGCTGAGAGGGGGAGGAAGGGAGGAGGGCAGCGATCGGAAGGGGGCAGGGCGGCTGTGGAAGCAAGCAAAGCATACGAAGAAGAAGAAGAAGAAGAAGAAGACGAAGAAGAGAGAGAATAGAATAGCTTGCTTGTGCAAGAAGAGCAATAAAAAAAGCGTTTTCAGAATTTCGGGGGAAAAATATAAAAAATTTCAGTGTCCCGTCCTATTTATACCCCCAGTATCGACGTGTCATTCCACCGGCTTTTGCCCGCTCCCTCCCTCCCTCCCACCGCCTGTGGCCGGTTACCAAACATTTATTATACGTCTCTTTTCTAGCTTTACAAAATTTTCATTCAAAACCCCTCTCTCTCTCTCTCTCTCTCTCTCTCTCCCCCCCTCCCTCTGCTTTTCTAGCAGATTTTGCTCTACAAAATTTTCATTCAAAACCCTCTCTCCCTCTCTCTCTCTCTCTCTCCCCCCCTCTCTTTGCTTTCTTATAAACTCCTCTCTCTCTCTCTCTCTCTCTCTCTCTCTCTTTGCTTTTCTAGCCGATTTTGCTCTTTATGCTTTCTTATAAACTCCTCTCTCTCTCTCTCTCTCTCTCTCTCTCTCCACATAAAATTACCTTACTTTTTCCCTTAGCTTTTCAAATTTTCATGTTATTAAAACATGGATTTTCATTTACAACCCTATAAAGTTGAAATCGTGCGTTTTTGTATAAGCGCACGTGTACGTTCTACTTCGCATTCAAACGTAAAAGTACAATTCTTTTCCATTTAAGGAACCCATTATTATTTTATAAATAATGGTATGAGCTTCAACACATACAAATATGTGTCACACACTCACATGATGTTCTTGTCATGGATCAACTTTACATTGTGTCAAATGTAGCTCTATTTTGTTCTATTAACTTGCCACAGATTGGGCATTTGTTCTAGAACTACTCAATGAGCAAAGAGGTATGCAGGCACGCGAAGGCAGCCATCTGCAACTCTGGACTAATGGTGAAATTCCAACTTGGCTCACAATGGAGAGTTTAGCTCTTGGAGGATGGCTGGGCCCTTATCCAAGCCTCAGCTATTTCTAATGTGTGTAACGAGCTTGCATTCCAACATATGATCCACATAGGACTAACAGAATCGTCAATTTTGGGTGACCCCGTACGACATTTCTTTTATTTTTCAAAAACATTAAAGTTCAAAAAATTGCCTCTATTTCGGCAATTCTATGTACTATCACAAATTTACCTCTAGAAGATCCAATAATTTTTTGTTATAGGTCAACATCAAAGCGTGTCGAATCTAGCTTTAATTAATAAATAATGGACTTAGCTTCCTAGCATTGGATTGAGATCCTCCACAATCTTGGTGATTCTAGTTATTGTGAGAATGCCCTTGTATAGCAACCATTATAGCATGTTTCCCTAGTTGCTATGAAAACTCTGCATAGATTTTCCTAGCAATCCATTGCTTTGCTATCTTTGTAGCATCCTTACTTCTATCATGTCTTCTCCTCCACTTATTTGGCTAATCATATACTCATGCAACCTCCATGGAAAGGAGTTGGGTTAAAGTCGATGCATGGGAATGCCTCTGTTAATTTTTGGCATAGATGATTGTTTTCCTCTACATTGGTTTGCTTCACATTCTAACGCTAGGCATGCAAGTATCCCCTAATGTATGTAAACTAAGTCCCTCAATTTTAAAATGCCCCTTCCTTTAACTAAGGTGCTATGCTTTTTTAAATTTAATATTGAGGCATTATGTTACATGTTTATAAGATGACGCGCTTGGCATTAAAACATGGGACTCTCGAGGGATACTATAGTCAAATTTCAACATGTATGGACAATGTCATTCATTGCACAATAGGCAATGCATTGGCCCACTTCTTATGGAATGCTTCTTCTTTTGCACTACACATATGATGGGGAAGTTTTGCCACCACTTGCAATGTTTGATAGCTAATTCTATGCCTACCATGAGAAGGACATCAAGCAAGTGATTTTGGTCCCAAATACATGGAAGTGGTGACCCTCATTTTCTTAAATGTTTTATTGAGCTCGAGTAGCCAAGTTGCCATTGATATATTGAAAATCATGATAACTAAAGCATGGGCCCCTAAAAAGTAAGACCCAATGAAAACAAACTAGCATATATCATAGCCTAGTGTGACATTCAACCAAAAGGCTCCATCTTTCACAAGTCATTTGATTGATTATAAATGAAACTATTTCCAAATAGCATTTCATAGTGCTTACCACCGTTCATAAAAATGTCCTTTTTAATTAAAATGGCTAGCATAACCCCACAATACTCACATGCAAAGGGCCCTCCTACAACACCCATCATTGACAGTGTGCAAGTTGAGCACAACATACATTCCCTTGTTGAACCCAACCAGGACCAATTGCATAAATGCTTCATGGCAAGGCTAAATGACTCCTCGCTTTTAACTCTCAATATCTGAGTTGTGAATCCTAGGCTATTGCCCAATTGCCCAAGCTCTCAATTTACCTTGGCATGTTCAGAAAATGTTTATTGGAAAACAAGCTCTATATGTATTTTTCCATCAATCAATGATTGTTAGGAAAGATACACCTCATTACAAGCCATTGTACTTCTTTTAGCCATCTCTCTCTCTCTCTCTCTCTCTCTCTCTCTCTCTCTCTCTCTCTCTCTCTCTCTCCCTCGCTCCCTCCCTCCCCCCCTCCCTCTCTCTCTCTCTCTCTCTCTCTCTTAATTTATGAATTCTTTTTCATGAATATGTCCATAGATTTAACCAAATCCAAAAGACTACTTATCTTGCAAGAAGCAATTTATACCATCATTAAGGCTTACTTAGACAACACACCTATCATGAGGAAGCATTCATCATGGGTCACATTTTGGATTCTATCATGTATTCTTGCCTCCTTAATGGGACTTTGTTCACATAGAAAGGAAAATCTCCCAAGGGGTGACAACCATGCTGTGTATCCTGCTTCTGTATATATCTTATACACATCTCATACACATTTCTTGTGGAGGCAATGCAAGCATAAAGGTAAGGGGACAAGAAATTATAGAAGGGTGAAGGATAAAGTGCAAGATTTAGACTCTTCACCCAAATTATAACACAAACTCCAAACCATTAAATGTAGAATGGTACATTACATTGATGCCAAAAAAAAGCTCAAGATCCCTCTCACCACGCAAGCCCTCTAGTTTGGTGATACAACACCAACCCATAGGGAGACGCCACCCTAAGGGGACATTATTCAGTTGCCAATGATACATCTAGTTAGAGTTCTTGATAAACAATCAAGGAACCATTTATTCTTATCATCTCTAGCAAGATCCTAATGAATCCTTTATGAACTTGCATGATTTCTCATTCCATCATCATATTCCAAGCTTCCTACAACCCAAGGAATAACCACACGAAGGGAAAGAACTTCCACAATGTCTTTAAGAGTTTACCTTAGTCATTCTACCTCTAAAAAGAGAGAAAAAGAGTTTAGTGTAGCATTAAATAAGTGTTCGATCCTTTGGCTAGGATTTGGCTTGATAGCCTTCATCTAGCATATGGCACTTTAAATTAAATCACTGACCTTACTAGGAAAATGGCCATTACCTACCTTTCCAAAGGACATGCATGCATATCCTAACCTTACTTATGTAATATACCCGTCTTCTATATGTATTAAGAGCATATGTGGGATATATCCAACCAATATGCCTCTAATATGCTATTAAACTACCATTACAGCTTCCTCAAGCTTCCTCAAGGGATGGGCCATATATGGGGTATATCCAATACACCCCTTAGCCTACCAATTCGTCCTCCTCATGGGTTGTGCCTTCTCACTCTATATATATGTTTAGAGTGTATATGGAGTATATCCAATACCTTAGCCTACCATTACAGCTTCCACATGGGCTATGACCATCATCAAATACTGATCATGGAGCTTCATAGAACATTTTCATCACACATATAGATGCCCATGCTAGTTGCATATGGTCGTATCATACCAGCAACTCAATGGATTAAAGATGCCCATACTAGTTGTATATGGTTGTATCATACCAGCAACATTCCTGTCTATATGCCCATACTAGTTGCATATGGTCGTATCATACCAGCAACATTCGTGTCGCACATATAGATGCCCATACTAGTTGCATATGGTCATATCATACCAATAACTCAATGGATTAGAGATGCCTTTTTCCAATTGCATTATAGTACCCATGATCCGTGGTCAATATTTGCATATGAATTCCATGTGTAGGGATAGTAACTTTAACTCTTACAAGGAGGTAAAGGTATGGTTATGAAACCATACACATAACATTCCCTCCCACTTCTTAACTAGTTGACCCAAACTGCCAGGTCACTTTAGCGCAGTAGATAATTGATATGCAATTATCATCCTCAACACCTTGGTAAGTCATTGTGGACATCGTTTTTATTAACACTGCCATGCTAATCATTGATTCTTGCCACCTTTTCATCATCATCCTTCTTGGGTTTTCTTATCTAGCATTTGCTAGATTTTAGGATTACCATCCCTAATCATATCTCAAAGGCTCTCATATGAGCCTAATAGCTCATCTTAGGTCTATTGGCCTCTCACATTTCTCTATGTGATTCATATATTAGTAATTGGCTAGTTAATCTTGATGGCTAAGTGGGCATTGTCCTCTACCATTAGCTAGGATTTAGCAACTTTTTTTTTTGCTTCTTAGGGAGCTCATATAAGTATCCCTTACTCAACATCCCACTGAAGCTTGGCTTAATAGCCATTTTAAGCTTTATGGCTATTATGTGATCATAAGAACTCCATCAAGTGCAACAACCCTATAGTACACCACATTTGAATAAAGAGCCCAATAATCATATACTATCTCAACATCCCTAGGATGCTTGAGCATTGGTTATTTCATGCACTGATCAAGCTTTGGGAACTTATTGATAGAGATCTTAATACACACAAACATTCACATTATTCACTAGTCACATGTATAAACCTTGAAGAGGTTTTCTTTCATTGAATGAAAAGGGTTTCTCCCAATCTATCAGTGTGGGATTAAACAATAAGACCTATGACTCCTTCACCATATTTATATGCAACATCATAAGTGGTTCTCTCTAGTTTCCTTTAGTATTCATATAATGAGCTTGCTCTTACCTATGATATTTATATAGCGTGTTGCTTTTTTGACAGCTAGGTATGATATCAACTAGTTGCATTTGTCATCCCATATAACCATCCAATCTAAGTCATCATGGACACCCTTATGCTTGCTAGGCATTATCACAGGTATCCCTTATGATCATAGCTTAAGTTCCATCAAGGATGACTATGGGGTTCAATTGAAGCTAAATGCTTGGCAATATATCAACCATTGGTATATTATTAAATTGCTTCTAACAATTGGTATATCACAGGTATCCCTTATGATCGTAGCTTAAGTTCCATCAAGGATGACTATGGGGTTCAATTGAAGCTAAATGCTTGGCAATATATCAACCATTGGTATATTATTAAATTGCTTCTAACAATGACACAAATGTGTTATGTATAAGTGCAAGCACTCAAAATACACGGATTTTTCAGCTACAATTCAAACACTCAGTAACATTTGACACTAGCACATTACAAGGTGGCTCTCAAACATTTCATAAAATTTCACGTCTATATGTTCGCTTGGCGTTTTGTCAAATTTAGCTCTATTTTGGCATTCATATACATGTACAAAAAATTTGCATCGAAAGGACCCATTATTTAAGAAATATTGGTATTCTCTTCAGCACATACAACACAAGTGTCACCCACTCACATGATGTTTTTTCATAAATCAACTTTGCATTATGTAAAATATGGCTCTATTTTGGCACGTATAATGTACAATCACAAAGTTTACATCTAGAAAACCAGTAATCAATTAATGCTTTTGTTATAGATTAGCTTCAAAGTGTGTTGAATCTAGATCTATCTTTGCATTCCTATGTACAATCACAAAGTTTTGCATCTAGAACACCCATTAATTAATAAATAATGGACCTATCTTCCTAGCACTGGATTTAGATCCTCCACAACCTTTAAACCCCTATATAGCACAAGAGTCACAATCTTGGTGATTCTAGTTATCGTGGGAATGCCCTTGCATAGCAATCATTGTAGCATGTTTACCCAATTGCTTTGGGTATATCTTTAAGCATTCCTTATTTGTATCATGTCTTGTATCAACTTTTGGACATTTTCCTCCACATTGTTTGCCTCATATTCTAACCCTAGGCATGGCAAGTTATTACGAAATTTAAAATTATACATGATCACAAATTCATAATTTACCAAAACCATAGAAACCAAGAACATGGAAACAAGTGGGGGAGAGAAGAGAAAGAGAGAGCGACACTACATGGGGTCCAATCTGCCCCCCTAGATGGTGGTTCTTGCTTCCCATCTAGAGTATTTATAATTGTAATTCCAAAAAGCAAAGAGCCAATAATAGTACATCTAAAAGAATTCCTTGTCCACAATTAGAGGAACTGCTCAACATAGCTCCACGAGCTCAAAATATCACAAGGCTTAATATGCCCTCATCCACAATTAATAAAATAAATTAGCCCATGGCTTAATATTCATTACTTTACAATATGGCCCATGGCCTTTGGCAACCATTCGATACTATGATCAGTCCAAATCACGTTCTCCATCTCCGTTCCTTATTATCCAACTCATCATTTATACTCAAGCTACCAATTGTGTTAGTTGTTACAATTAATTGATGAATCATCACACCAACTAATCTCAACACAATTGTACGCTTGATATACAGACATTATTATTAACATGGAATCACCCACAATACTAGCATCTAGCCTGGCAAACACAAGTAGTCAGGTGTTAACTAAACCCCACAAAGGATCCACTAGGATCCCCAATACAAGTAGTTAGGCGTCCCCAACTAAACCCCACAAAGGATTCACTAGGACCCCCGCTGCGTCTAGTGCGCTCCTATGGAATATTTTGCCATAGTCACACTTGCCTAAAATTAAATAATTTCCATATTAGCAAGAACTATCAGAAAGATGATTCCATAACATCCCTAGTGCTTGGATTGTAACAAACCTCAGTTGTGTATTTGACTTTCCGAATCGACGACAGTAGAGATGTGAAGAGTACTCTCATGGATTATCATTAAGTATCATCATGGTCAAAAAATTTCTTCAAGAGATTTGAAGCTCTCATTTACGAAGAGATAATGAATTTAGCCAATTCAAAACTTATGAAATATTATTTTTATTCTTATTTTATACCAAGAGAAAGTACTCTACCACATCCATTCATTGCTCATGTTATTTTGGTATAGGTCCAAGCATTATATTTGTCATATTCTGCAATATCTATACCATCCCGTACCAGTATGATATTGAGAAATAATAACAAATACAAAGCATAATTCTTTTTCCTTTTGATGCAAGCAGTAATAAGTGATAGATACTATTCTGTGATAACAGAAGGGTATATGTACGTCATTGTCTAATCACACATCAAAGTTTCTGATTTAACTTGGTAGCTAGAAATGATCCAATATATATTTTCTTCAGCTGCTAGAAAATACATAGAAGAGATTATCTAACATATCACTTGTTTTTCATTATCTATAAAAGCAATTTTGTAAAGAAATTACCAGAGCAAAAAACTTGACAGCAAACAATCATTCCTTCCTGCTTGCTTAGCAAAAATGTCATATGCTTTTTCTTCTCTTTAATTTTCTTCAAATTCAGTTCACTTTAGCAGAACACTTTATCGAAGCATACCATATGTATCACACAATAATAATTTTATTATCTACAATCAAGCTAGGATTGGCACCTACTCGAGCAAGCTATGAGGATACAAGCCCGCTAAACAATTGTATTTTTTTTCATACATACCACATGATATATGTCTTCTCATCTTTATTAATGCACATAATCATGCTTATTTAATCATAAAAAAATCTTAGCTCACCTAGATTATCCTAAATCCTATATAGGCTATCATATTTTATTCTCCTTTTCATGATATCTTAATATGATTTATCACTCTTCTTTAGATTCAATTATATTTCTACATTTTCTAACTTTTTTTATATCTCCATGCTAATTAATAGGATGCTTTGTCTTTTGCGTCAGGCAAAATTTTGGGAATTCCCTTCTGTCGCCACACCATTCTTTTTTGTCTCTATATGAGTACTTCTATGAGAGTAAGAAAAATGAAAATATGGAAAAACAAAAATATGAGAATAGATACATATCTCCTTTGTCCTTCCAAATCTTTGCTTGCTTGGTTGAGCCCCTCCCGTTCAATCGTCGGTCTGATAATTTTGTGGTTCAAAAGAGATTCCTTGCAAAGCCTCTCTTTCATAGTGACCTCATCATATGCAACTTAAGAAAAGAAATTAAGTAAAAATAAAGAAAATGGATACAAGATGTATCTAGAGATGCCTTGGTCGTCTCGTCACAATACTTGTATACTTGATTGTGTCTACTAAAGTGACAAGATAAATTGCCGATTGTAGTAATAACATGAATATAATGCATCTATTTGTCCTTGTTTCATCTGCAGCTCTTGATTCTTGATTTTCTTTCTTCCAAATTAAATAGTTGTGGTCTTTCATTTAGGAGAGCGGCATCCCTGTTGCGATTTTCGTACGACTTTCATTCTTGAAATCACATGATGCTGCTATTACTCCAAATATCATTAATTCTATAAGAATATGAATCTTCCCTGCTCTCATGCCCTAAGATTAAGTCATCTCTAGTCATGGTTGTTCATCTTCCTATCCAAAGACTGCTTCTACCAATTCATTGACAGTAGGCAAGGAAAAGAAACAACCATATATTTCTTACGTCAAGTCAAAATATATTGATCTAGCCACTCAAAAAAACTAGAGCATACCCTTTGAACAAGCTAGCACAAGCTATTTTTGGCAATCACAATTGTAGAGTTAATTAATCATCTTTGATAACGTTTGCATACAAACTCAAAACCTAAATGATCAGGAAGAACATTGTGAGGACAAATGTGTCATTAGATTGGTTAAATCATGTTGCTTGCCTCCCACAGTCAGGCTAGAGCATAGCCAGGCTCTGATACCATTGTTACAAAAATTAAAATTAAACATGATAACAAATTCATGATTTACCAAAACCATGGAAACCAAGAACATGGAAACAAATGGGTGAGAGGAGAGTGACACTGCATGGGGCCCAATCTACCCCCCTAGATGGTGGCTCTTTTTTTCAAAGACCTAGATGGTGGCTCTTGCTTCCCATCTAGAGTATTTATAATTGTAATTCCAAAAATCAAAGACTCAATAATAGTACATCCAAAAGCATCCCTTGTCCACAATTAGAGGGATTGCTCAACATAGCTCCACAAGCTCAAAATATCACAAGGCTTAATATGCCCTCATCCATAATTAATAAAATAAATTAGCCCACGACTTAATATCCATTACTTTACAATATGGCCCATGGCCTTTGGCAACCATTTGATACTTTGATCAATCCAAATCACGTTCACCATCTCCGTTCCTCGTTATCCAACTCATCATCTGTACTCAAGCCGCAAATTGTGTTAGTTGTTACAATTAATTGATGAATCATCACACCGACTAATCCCAACACAATTGTACGCTTGATATACACACATCAAAATGCATACCTTGCAACAACCAATTGCAATAACACCAATAACACTAGCAACATTAGTATTAACATGGTATCACCCACAATACTAACCATCTAGCATGGCAAAACACAGGTAGTTAGGCGTCAACTAAACCCCATAAAGCATCCACTAGGACCCCTGCCGCATCCGGTGTGCTCCTATGGAATAATTTGCCATAGTCACACTTAACTAAAATAAAATAATTTCCATAGTAAGAAATATAAGAAATAAAATTTCGTAATACAAGTATCCCTAAAGTATGTAAACTAAGTCCCTAAAGTTAAAAACCCCTCTTCTATTAACTAAGGTGCTATGCTTTTTTAATTTTAATACTGAGGCATTACATTCAATGTTTATAACATGACTTCCTTGGCATCAAAAGATGGGCTCTCCAGGGCTCCAATTAAGTAAAAATTCAACTAGCTCTTTCCCAAGAGGGATGGGAAGAGTGATGATGGGGGTAGAGAGAGGGGATGATGGATTCACTGCAGCATAACGGATGGACTCGATAGGCTAGGAGTCTGAACATGGGCGAGGCTAGACTCCATGGGGCCAAAGGAGTGGTACATAGCAAAGAGATCACTAAGAGAGTTGTCAAAACTGATGTAGAACTCATGTGAAAGCTGAGAGCTGGGGATGCTAGAAAGCAGGTTGGATGGCTTGAAAGGCAAATTTGACGGTTGAGGAATACTTGGAAAGATTTTGGTAGAGTTCTGTTAAAAACATTAACGCAGCAGATTTTTGCCCAGTAGGTCTTTTTTAATAGAAAATTAACCCAGCATACGCTATGTTAGGTAACTCAAAGTGTGGTGTTAGGTAACCTAACGTATGATGTGTAACCAAGTCAGCATGTGCCGCATTAGTCAGTATCCCATCATGCACCACCTTAACAAGACGACGTGTGCCACCTTAACAACCTGGCATGCGCCACCTTAACAAGCTAGCATGTGCACCTTAACAACCTAGCATGTGCTGCATTATTATCCCAAGGGCCGTTCTGGCTTAAACTTAAAGAAACGTTTTTTCTTGGTTGGCCATTCTTGGGTTCTTCCTAGATTTTTGGACATTTCTTGATATTTTTAGAAGTGTGTGAGGGACAGATCAGTGAGGGGGGTGTTTATTTGGGGACCCCCTGATAGTGTGGAGGATGAGGTCTGAAGCGGGAAGACCTCTATTCACCTGACACTTCATGAGTGTGGACTCTTGGAGGTGCATGTGGTGCTACCCTTACTTAGGGCATGCCACTCCATGAAAAGGACTCCTATTTTCACCTATGTGGTAGGCCTCCTACTTTCACCTAGACCCAAGGAATATGAATGGAATCAATTTTGTGGGGAACTTAGCGTACCTGGTGCCTTTCCAAGTTGCATATTTGTTGAGTATGACGGTGAAGAGGGTGGAGAGCTGCACCTTAGAGTTATGAATAATTGGCATCAATCGACTCATCTTTGTCAAGTTGCATGGTTTGGGCACTAGCAAATATTGGAAGCAATATGGCTTGAAGGTCCTGATGATAAACTTGAGGATCTGTGGCACTTGTGGATATGTTGGTGCCCAAAGCTAGTACCTAGCCTGCAGGAGCAACGGTAGGTTTTTGTGGTGCTTCTCCTTTTTTAGGAGCAGGTTTTGGTGCTTCTCCCTTTTTAGGAGCAGGTTCTTGTGTCTCCATCGTGCCAATGATTGATGTGGAAGTAGAAGTAGAAGCCATACTCGGTGAATTCTCTTGGGCGATTGTTGTGATTCTGCCCCCATTTTAGGGGCAAGTTCTTGTGGTACTGCTGCTGCCTTACCAATGGATGGACTTGTAGACTTGGTATGAATGGGTGTTCCAAGGGTGGCTGAGGTGGTGGGTCTTAGGCACCTAGATATACTCGTTCCCTTGGGATTGGATTTCATGCATCCGTTCAAACCCACAGTTGCCGCAAGGACCAAGAACTGCTATGTACTGGTTGCAACGGACTATTGTACCAAATGGATTGAAGCATGGGCTTTGTGGGACAATACTGCAAGATCAAGAACCAAGTGCCTTTACAAAGATATTTTCTGTCAGTTTGGCTACCTGCCCCATTGAGTTGGTTAGTGCTCTTCATGGGAAGCATTTTGTGGCCAAATTAGTCAAGGAGATGACTTTATTCTACATGGTAATTTATAAGAAGTCTTCCTCTTACTATGTGCAAGCTAATGAGTAGGTAGAGTCATAAAATAAGCAATTCAGGTGGGTAACAACTTTGCTGGTGAACAATCACCGCACAGCTAGGATGAGAAGTTGTTGTCCACACTGTGGGCTTACTGCACGCCTTTCAAGGTAGCTATAGGTTTAATGCCATTGAAGCTAGTATTCAAAATGGAGGCAATCACTATGCTAGAATATGTAGTGCCTAGGTTCCCGGGCGAGCATCTTTATGAACTCTGTAATGTGCATAATAATTGGTTGTGGTAATTTTATTTTGTCTTCTACATCATACCCCATGTGCTTCTTTGTTTTCTTTGACCTTGATTTCCAGGATACTATGACTGTCTCTGTGGAAAGTCTTGAAATTGCTTCATGGTTTGGGACCCATTCCTTTTTCAGACAACTACTATACAATGTACTGTTATCTTGGTTCTCCTTCCTACCCCTTGGCTCATACCATACCGCTGTAAATGTTGTAGCTCTCCCCTGGTCATCCATGCTCACGTCAACTACTTTCGCAACCCAAAACTTCACGTTCTCATGTTCATCATCCGATGGTCGAACTGCAACAAAACAATGGACATTTATGTCTATTTATGGCATAAACTCTCTCTTCTTGGGTCCATAATATGGACGTGGGAGCAACGATTCAAACTCATTTTCAAAGAGACCACATGCTGGACGCAAGTCATTACCAACATTTGGCCAAAATAAAGGCCGTTCTACCTTAATATCATCTTCTCGCATTTTTGTAAGGTCCTTTATCAATTGGTAGGTCTTGCTAATTATAATAGTAGTGTGTTCCTTCCAAGAGGGCTTCCAATCAGGAAATCTCCGGAGCATTTCCTCTTTGTATGTAATAAAAGCTTTTAAGCCTTCTATTTCACCTTTGGATTTCTCACTGAATTCTTTTATAGGAGCCCATGTTGGATGCATTTCTTTGCTTAGGATTGAAGTTAAGAGAGAGTAAGGTTCTTCGGGTTCCCATTTTGTATCAAGAGAATAGTGTTGCCATTGCATCACTGGTTTTTCTACTTTATTAATGATTTAAAAATCTAGATCTTGTTTAAAAATTTAATCAAACCCTAAACCCTAAACCCTAAATCCTAACCCCCAAACCCTAAACCCTAATTCAACCCTTGAAACCATAAACCCTAATTTCTAAACCCTAAACCCTAACCCCTAATTTCTAAACCCTAAACCCTAACCCCTAATTTCTAAACCCTAAATTCTATACCCTAATCCTTAATTCCTAAACCCTTAAACCCTAAGCCTTAGATCCTAAACCCTAATTCCTAAACCTAAATCCTAAACCCCTAAATCCTAATCCGTAAACCCTAACCCCTAATCCCTAATCCCAAAATCCTACCAAAACTCTAATTCCTAAACCCTAGCCCTTAAACCCTAAACCCTAATACCTAAACCTAAACTCATAAACCTTAATCCCTAAACCCTAACTCATAATCCCTAATCCCTAAACAGTAAATGTTAATCTTGTCTCTCTAAACCCTCAACCCTAACCAATAAAAACCCTAAACCCTAAACCCTAACTCCAAAACCCTAAACCCTAAACCCTTAACCCTAACCTCCAAACCCTAAACCCTAAACCCTAAATCCTAAACCCTAACCCCCAAACCCTAAATCCTAAACCCTAAACCCTAACTCCCAAACCCAACCCTAAACCCTAACCCCCAAAAACCCTAAACCCTAAACCCTAAATCCTAAACCCTAACCCCCAAACCCTAAACCCTAAACCCTACCCCCTAAACCCTAAACCCAAACCACCAAACCCTAAACCCTAACCCCCAAACCCTAAACCCTAACCCTCAAACCTTGAACCCTAAATCCTAACTCCTAAACCTTAAACCCTAAACCCTACCCCCAAACCCTAAATCCAAACCACCAAACCCTAAATCCTAAACCCTAACCCTAACTCACAAACCCTAATTTCTAACTCACAAACCCTAAACCCTAACTCACCAAACCCCAAACCCTAAACCCAAACCACCAAATCCTAAACCTTAAATCCTATGAGTGTTTTCAGTAATATCATTTTTTTACGTAATAGTTTTAATTAGAATTCATAAGTAGTAGTGGAATTGATAGTAGGAATGTGGGAATGGGAGTGGGAGTTAAGAGGGTGGTAGTGGGAGAAAGGGAGAGTGGGAAAGTGGAGAAAGAGAGTGTGGGAGGGTGGTAGTGGGAGAAAGGGAGAGTGGGAGAGGGAGTGGGAATGGGGGCGGTGGGGGTGGGGGTGGGAGGATGGGAGTGGGAGTGGGAATGGGGGAGGTGGGGGTGGGGGTGGGAGAATGGGAGTGGGAGTGGGAGAGGGAGTGGGAATGGGGGAGGTGGGGGTGGGGTGAGGGTGGGAGGATGGGAGTGGGAGTGGGAGGGGTGGGGAGTGGGAGTGGGAGGATGGGAGTGGGAGAGGGAGTGGGAATGGGGGAGGTGGGGGTGGGAGTGGGAAGGGTGAGGTGGGAGGATGGGAGTGGGAGAGGGAGTGGGAATGGGGGACGTGGGGGTGGAAGTGGGAGGGGTGGGGTGGGAGGATGCGAGAGGGAGTGGGAATGGGGGAGGTGGGGGGGTGGGAAAATGGGCATGGGAGTGGGAGAGGGAGTGGGAGGATGGGAGTGGGAGGGGTGAGGTGGGAGGATAGGGGTGGGAGAATGGGAGTGGGAGTGGGAATGGGGGGGGGAGGGGTGGGGGTGGGGGTGGGAGGATGGGAGTGGGAGTGAGAGGTGGTGGGAGGATGGGAGTGGGTGGGAGAATGGGAGTGGGAGTAGGAGTGGGAGAGGGAGTGGGAATGGGGGAGGTGGGGGTGGGGTGAGGGTGGGAGGATGGGAGTGGGAGTGGGAGGGGTGGGGTGGGAGGATGGGAGTGGGAGAGGGAATGGGAATGGGGAAGGTGGAAGAATGGGCGTGGGTGTGGGAGTGGGAGTGGGAGAGGTAGTGGGAATGGGGGAGGTGGGGTGGGAGGATGGGGGTGGGAGTGGGAGTGGGAATGGGGTGGGTCATTCTTTAAGAAAAAGCGAAAATAGTGTGGAGCGCTATGACCTATCAGGGCATCACCACCTTTTTGTATGAAAGGTAGAATAAAGCTCTTCCAATCATACATCCTCTCAACCATTGAGCATATTTTTCTTTCCTTACGGCCACTAACTTGCCTCCCACATTTTCTTATCAAGTCATCCATCGTCTCCATGTCCTTGTGTTTTAGTTCTCTTGAAACTGTGCTAAATACCTGATCGATATCCTCATGTGTGTGCCCAACCAACAAAAACCCAACTTCAATCTCATTGAAGATTCTATGAGAGCGATTAGCATTGAGCAAAATGCAAAGAAGAGTATATTCTTATTCTGTCATCCACAATTGTCTGCTTGTACTCTCAAAGTTGCTGGTAGGCGACCTTTTTCTGCATGTACATTGTGAATTACCTTCATAACGGATGTTACAACTTGATTGCTATCATGTAGATGCAAGGAATCAATCCATATGTCTGCAAAAAACTTAAATCCGTGCACTAACACTCCACATAGATGTGTCTTTAAAAAGTATTTGCCTTGTAGCTTAGGTGGAGTGTTAACGAATCGAGGTAATGTTGTTGTATTTTGATCCATACCATCTACAATAACGCACATGTACTCATTTGGGTGAGAAATAGCTTGCTCCTTCCAAAATGCATATTTTATTCTAGAATGTTGAACAAGTCCATGATGAAATTCTCTCTTTTTTTTGTAAGCTTCTTTTTGTTTTGGAGATGTTGCACTCTCAAGTGCTCGCTTTAGATCATCACAGTCGTTGCACTTTGACATTTTTTGCCTCTTTGGGATTTTAACATGTCCAAAGCTTTTTTTCCAAAGAGTATACAAAGTATGAAAAGATGCCGGTGCATGCCCTCTTTGCCTCTGTGTTTCTCCAATAGAGTTAAATACTTCTTTTTTGGTCAAACCTATCGGAAGATGCATTTCTGATAGGTGGGGTTGCGGTAAAGCATTTTCATAAATATAATCTTTCAAAATTGCTGTTGCCACAACCGTTGAGGCTCTTGTTTTGGGCCTTCCTATGTTTCCATGAATGTTAAATTTAACTCCATACTTTGCTTTATTAGCCAAATTCCAATATGTGCCATGTGATAATCCTGTAATAATGCGATATGCATTATTACATATACTTTTTCCATTTATAAGAGGCTTTATCTGTTGTCCTGAACTTCGCCTTCTCTTATCATTTACAAGAAAGCAAGACAATCTCGTGAGTAGGTATTCATTTCTTCTGCTTCCTTTCCTTTGCCAGACATGTTCTCTATAACCCTTGATGTCATGTAAGTCAATGGATCGCATACATGTACGCTTACAGCATGTAGATCGCATTGCTTTTAGCATAACATCTTCATACATTACTCTTATTCTCTTTGGTTGCTTTTCTGGATCTGCCTGGACTCGTTGTCTTTTCATGCATCTGTATGTCCGTTTTGGGACCTTCTGTACATTCTTATTTGGATTTGTGTAGTTCTCCTTGTAAGATTTATTTATCACGTTGTTTTCATGAGATGTTGCATCCTTGATCTTATCACTCTGACAGTCAAATACTGAATATTCCTTTGTTGATGTCATCCTTGCTTTTGATACATTCGTCAAACCATTTGTAACATTAACTATTTCACAATCAAAGTCAAATACCGAATAGTCCTTTGTTGATCTCATCCCTACTTTTGATACAATCATAGAACCACTTGTCACAATGGCATTAGAGTGTCCCGAATGATCTTCAAACTCATCTATTCCTGAGAGAACATCACTCATTAATGCACTTTCTATGGATTTCATAACTCCATAGTCAGTGGTGATAGAGTGTCCAGAATGATCTTCAAACTCATCTATTCCTGAGAGAACATCACTCATTGATGCACTTTCTATGGATTTCATAACTCCATAGTCTTGAAACTCCTCTACTCCAGAGAGAACATCACTCATTATACTATTGTGCATGATTTCCATAATTCCATAGTTACTTGGTTTGACTCCAAGAACTTTATCAGTATCCATGTAGCCATCCATGCTTGAAAATATATCACTTTTGACATCTTTGCCCAAGTTCTCAATGTGCATGAACTCATCCACCCCGGATAAGGCATCACTTGTGAAATATTTTTCTTTCTCAGTACCAATGAACTCATCGACTTCTGATAAGACGTCAGTGCTATAGTTGAGTGCATTGGAATCATCCATCTCTGAAGGAATAGAGCTTGGCACATTGGCATATTCTTTCAATTCTTTGATGTTGTAGTATACATTATGTTTATCATTAAAAACCACATGCCGAGTCTTTCCAATCTTTAAAAATTGCATGCTCCATCTCAAATCCTTACCTACCTCATAGTAGGGACCATCCAATGACATTGAGTTATCATCCATACCATCATCAGTAGCTTTTTGAATTCTCATCTGCGCAAATGTCCAGTTTCCACTTGTTCAAATCCCAAGACTTGACCTTCTGCTACATTCTTATTTGCAAATGATAACATTTGTAAAATATCTCCCACTCTAAAATCCAAAGATATGCACTTTGTATTCCTGATGACATGTGTTAAATAAGTCTCATCTCTGTCCCATGCAATAAATGCTTTGTTGGAAGTATTATACGGCATAACATCTCCAACGATTTGCATATCCCCACACTTATGCTTTAGCTCAACATGTGCACTAAGAATCCTTGATACGATAACGGCCACCTTATCTTCGCCAAGTCTTCTAAAGTGACAAATAGAATTTGGATTACTTTCATGGATTGTAGCAAATGCAACTACTTCTCTTTTGCAACATAGAATCACCTCCATCCCCGGAATAAATTTTGTAGCCATCTCCTTTGTGAGTTTCCTTTGCAAACAAGCTATAACAACCATTATAAAGAACATTAGTCTAGAGGACCACCGGCTCCTTTTGCAAGATTTGATGTAGTTCAGACTTGATGTGTTGGAGAAACTTGAGGAAGAGTGCATGGAGAGTTACTATTTGACATAGGTGGTACAGGCACATAGGAAGCAAAGGGTGGACTTGGCCTCTAAAAAGAAAATTTTCAAGAGGGGTCAGTTGGCTTTGATTTTCAATAGTCGAACAGGGAGAATGCTAGGCAAGTTGGAAATGAGATGGTATGGACCTTTTTGGATTTTTGATGGGATGGTCTTGGGTGGCGTGCCCTTCATATCAGTGTACTTCCATGCAAAGCAATCTTGATACTCACCTAGGAGGGCAATTAGATCCTTTTCTTGCTTGGTGTGGTGAGGTCATCAGCTATGTAGACCGATTTAGGGTCTTCGCCTTCTAAATGCGAGGTCCACTTCCTTGACCTTAGCCGCGGACCATCATAAAGTTTAAGGGGACTATTGCCCCAGGCATCTTGGAATCATAGGCTTCCATTCATGTCTTTGTCTTCTCAATTGTTTCTATGGTCGTGAGGACATGCATCTAGTTCTATGAGAGCTAGGGTTTTGGCAGCAGAGCATACCAGTGTTCTCATCCTGATCCTCTCCTACATCCTCCCCATGTCCTTCTCATTACACACCTGGAACACATTTGGGGAGGCGGTCCGTTGTGTATTATCAGACTGGGTTGGTGAAGAAATTATTGGTCATAGGGTGGGCCTTCCTTGTTTGAAGGTCGACCCTCATAATTTGTTCATTCTTGAGTAGATAAATCATATTGGAGGACCAGTCATGGACTAGACCTACAATGTGCATAAAGGGTCTCCCTAGAATAACATCGTATCCATTTGGCTATCCATGGAAATCCATTACAATAGACTAGATGTGGTAGGTGAGGCCAAAGGTTTTGATCTTAATGTCCCTCAAAACCCCTACCGGTTGTGGGCTACCGCTCCATCGGTTGGTGCTTTCAATTTCAAGCCTTACCCACTTGACCTAGCACTATTTTGTGGCAATATTGACACCTGCTCCTCCATCAAAATGGCTATGGCATTCTTATTTTGGTATGGATCAAGAGCATGGTGTTGTCTCTTTCAAAGTATTGGCCTAGTTTATTGATCGGCATCTTTAGCAAGATTTGGCTATTTTGCAGGGGCTTCAACTACCGCGGTGGCCACATCCTCAAGGGTGACCATCTGTCCATTCATCCAATGGGAGAGATCTCTCTAAAGGATGGGGTTCCCTCTTAATAGGGATAATAGGAATTTTTACTTCCATGGACAAGAATGTGGATAGCCTTGCCACATCTTGAGGTTGGGTGTGTGGGGGTTAAAGGCCAATGTGCCTTAACCGTGGTTATGTACAATACTCAAACACACACACACATATATATATGGATGACATAGAAGATTAGGGTGTTCTGCACCCACCAAAACTTGTATGGCTCTCTTTTGTCTCTCCCTCTCTCTCACCCTCTTCCATTACGCTTCCGTTGAGAGAACTCCCAACTGGTATCAGAGCTCGAGTGGTCTATCTAATTCTTGTGGGTGGGTCTAGATGAGCCTGTGTGCATGCCTGGAGCCCGAAGTCTACTCTTGCAGCTCTGTGGGTGACTTTACCTACATCCTGGTGTGCAGAGACCTAGAAGAAACCTTTCAAAATTTTGTTTTGGCTTTTTTGAGTGGCTTTTTGCAAGCCTACCGTGGTTTTAGAGCAAAAAAGACGTTTTTTGACGATTCCCATGTTTCTTTGAACGACGACTAATAGTTTGGAATGACTTGCAGAAGAAACCATTGCTTGCCTTTGGTGTCCATTGCACTTTGGGAGCTTAAAAACCCTTTCATTCTTGAATTTGGGATCATTTCATTAGATTTTTGACTCATTGTCCCAAAACTTCTGTGTTGCTCATCATTTGAATTCTGATGGTGTTTACAATATATCGGTTTGCTAAAACATTTCTCAATCTGTGTGTTGGACTCAGTGATTAGGACCACGATTTCTGAAAGTGTCTGCTCCATTGCATTTCGGAGGTCCAAAAACCCCTACCTGTCAGTTCTTGTGTGATCCCATGGAGATTTGGAGAAGCTCTGTCTCTCTGAGATGTCAAATCATCTCCTTTTTCTTTCTGTTAGAAAATCAGTCAAAGGTTCAATTTCAAGTCAATTGCAAGGATTGAATGGCTTTTGCTCCCTCACCGGATAAGATTTTGGAGTTGTAGCAGAAAGGAGAAATATGCAGATTGCATCACTGAGTCTAGATATGCAGTAACATTCATTTTTTTAAAGGCATCTCAGATTTTCTTTGCAATATCAGCCATTGCCTTGAGGTTGTGATTTTAGGCGTACTCTATGCAGATGACTCTTTTTGTTTGCAGTTTGAGCCATGTGCGCTCATTCGTGGTTTGCATTGAGTTATAGTGGATGCTTTATTGGCCATTTGGATGCATTGTGATCCTTGTTGGATGCGCTGATAGGCCCAGATTGCCTTGTGGGATGCTATTTTGATGGATGCTTTGCACATGGATGCTAATTTATGCTGCGGGATAGCTTTGACACATTGCAATTGATGCACTAATAGTGCTATGCTCTCTTGGATAAGACATTATGGATGCTTATGCCCATGGAAGGTGTTTATGCTTGAGGCGTTTGGCTCTTATTGGCATTGGGTTTGCCATTGGTTTTTCATCGTAGGTTGGCATTTTCTTTTAGGCCATATTTGCTCATATGGATGCATAGTATATGCACATGAGTCGAATGCATTTTGATGCTTTGAGCTTTGAGTTTTTGGTGATATTACCTCCATTGTGGCATACATATTTGGGTGCACCTGGTATTTGGTGTGATTCTTTCTTGTAGGCACTAGCGTTTGGGATTTTGCTTTATTTGCATCATAGCATCCTTTTCCATGTTTGAAAAGGAGTTTTTTAGCATTAAAAAGTTTGATGGAACAAAATTTTCTGTGTGTAAAGAACAAATAAGGGATGTGCTTATTCAAAAGCCGCAGATTAAACCCTTGGAAGGGATTGCAGCTAAGCCTACAGTTATGTCTGAGGATGATAGAAATGAGTTGGATGCATTCACAAATCCTACTGTTAGACTTCATCTTGCAGAGTTAGTTTATTTCACAGTAGTAAATGAGCAGACTATGAAAGATTTATGGAAGAAATTATATGCCACTTATGAGAAGGAAACTGCCTCTAATAAATTTTACCTCATGAAGAGGTTGTTTGAGCTGCAGATGAAGGAAGGGTTCTCCACCATTGCTTCTCACTTGAATGAATTCAATATTATTTTCAACCAACTTCAGGCTCAGAAGATAAATTTTGATGCAGAAACTAAGGCAATATTCCTCTTGTGTTCATTGCCATCCTCATGGGATACCTTCCGTACAACTGTGAGTCTTCGGTGGTGATGAGGCACACCGCCCAAGACATGTATGTTCCAGCTAACAATCCTCATTGGAGAGAGGATTTGGGGTGGAATACCTTGATCGACCTTGTGGCTAAAACTACCTCCTGTGCCAAATATTTCCTAAATTTTCTCTAGAAAGGAGGAAAGTCCACAAGGGACAAAGCCACCACTCCCATGGAAGTAGACATCCTATCAATGAGAATGCCCAATACTGCGCCCTCAAAATGTCCAAAGTCAATCTCTCTAGGATCAGCCAGAGGAGATAAAGAGTTTTTGTGATTCAAAAAGGGCATTGGAGTGGCAAGAATCCCTGCCTGTGCCGATGGAGAGGGGGTAGGGACCAACCCCTTCCCACTATCATAAAAGGCGACTTTGGAACATAAGAGGGAAGGGGTTGCTTGAAAGAGGGAGGAGAGGCTACCTGTGGAGAGGAGGATCTGAAACAAAAACAATGGCCTCATCCAAAGTTGGATCTAAGTCATCAATGCAAATGCTTAACCATGGTAGAGACCCTATCTATAGCTGGAACATCACAAAAAGTTGTAGGTATAGGGTCTGAGGGGGGACAAGGGTCCTCCAAATCTGTAGGGGAAAAGAAATTGCTACTCTGACTGCTACCCACCATGGAGCTATTAAAGGTAGTCGAGCAGCTGAAGCAACATGAGGAGGCCGTGCACTAGTGGGTTTGGAGGCGCCTAATGTGTAGAAGGTACCAAAGGAACTCTTTGTCGAATAGCCACGCTTGAAGATTTCTTAGGCCTTTTCTTTCTCTTCAGGAAATCTCTAGCAAAGTGCATGAAATCCCTACAGATATGACATTGATCATGTTTGCTTGGGATCTCTACTGTATACTGAAAGAGAGAGCCATCTAGACACTAGAGCATAACATAATCATATGAAATATTAGGGTCCATGACAATGACCCTAACTCTAGGAACCCCATCCTATGTGACTACCTCTTCTGCAAACGAAGGCGAATAAGGGAGGGGGAGATCTAAATTTGATGATGACCTATGGGAGATCAAGAAACTTGATGAAGATTGAACAATCTGCTTGTCCTCATCCACAGAGTCAAACCCCAACATGAATGGAGTTAGAAAGATCCTCCTAGAACCGAATGCTAAGGGACTAGCTTTTAGCACAGAACTTGTAGCCTTTGGAGAATCAAAAGACACCTAGGGAAAACATCATCCCAAACATTTGAAAGGCACGGGACAAGGTCTGGGTGGAGGGCAGTAAGAATCTAATCTAGAGCCTGAGATTTGGAAGGGTGGGACCCATGGAGGCGTACAAAGAGAGTAGTAGTGTTTTCAAACTCCACATCATTTTTTAGTTGTAGCAGTTGTCTTTTGAAAAAGTAATGGCCCTTGCAACCAGTGGAAGTGATCAAAGATTTCCTGAATGGCATTCAACAATCAGTTGTGGAAGGCCAACTTGAACACAAAAGATGTTCCCTCCGGTCATCTGGAGAGAGAAGGAAGAAGAAGAAGAGAGGAAGGAGAGAACCTAAATGAAAGCTAAGTGGAGAGAGGCTAAGGGAGATAGGAAGGAGGAAGGCTTGAGGGAGAGGGATAGGATGAGAGGGGGGGAGAGAGAGGATTTGAGAGAGGAGAAGGAGGTGAGGGAGAGGTTGAAAGGGGGTCTAAGAGCAGAGGTTGAGGGAAGGGGATGAGAGGAGAAGCAGTGAAACAAACTGTTCCTGGTAGCTAATACATGACAAACCTTGGCAAAAGAAGGTGAAATGAGGCTTGAGGGAATCTTGAGAAGGAGAGGCTGAGAGGTGTGGTGGATGTATAGATTGGAGCTTCTTGGGCTGAAGCTTGTAGCTAAAAAAAATTTCTATTGTAACTTCAAATTGCTACTGCTAGAGCCTCCAATATTGAGCAAAAAATGAGCTACACTTGTAGTGAAACAAACTGTTCCTGGTAGCTAATACATGACAAACCTTGGCAAAAGAAGGTGAAATGAGGCTTGAGGGAATCTTGAGAAGGAACGACTTGGAGATCACTTGAGGCCCATTTTCTAGCTCAAGATCTAGCCCAACTTCTACCTCAAAGTCCAACTCCAATGCAGCACAAAATCCGTCCCCTTTTCCAACTCAAAATCAGCCCATTTCTAGCTCAAAATTCAGCTCCAATGTAGCATGAAATCTAGCCCATTTTCAAGCTCAAAATCATCCCCTTTCCCAATTCAAAACCAGCTCCATCCCTGAGATTTTCACCTCCAGCCTCATAAGATCTATGTATGGCCAAAAGGCACCTAAGATGGGGACCTACAAGAGCAACTATGTGTTCATGGCCAAAATAATAGACTTTGACAAGACAGCCTCCTCCAAGAAGAGTGCAAGTACCCAAGTGGCAACATGCAATGGGTGAAGAGATCACTGCTCCTGGAAATTAGAAGATCCACTCATGGGCGAAAGGAACCTAAGAGGTGGACCTGTAATGCATTCATGGCCAAAGCGATAGACTTTAACACTGCGACCTTCTTCTAAGAGGGGTGTAGGTCCCCAAGTGGCAACATGCTTTGGATCAAGAGTTCAATGCTCTTTGAATTAGACTTGGACCTTCCTACAAAGAAGAAGCCATCCAACATCTAGTTGTCCATCTACTGGATCCGTTTGGCATATGCAAGAACTGTGTTGAGTAAATGGATCTTCTTCTTGGAAGGTTTCATGAAAGTGTTTAAAGGGTTTGTGAGGCAAAAGGCATGGCCAAAAGGCAACATGGCAAAAGAATTGTTAGTACAAGAATCAATGCTTTATGTTACGTAGCTTATCAAGAAATGAAATCCCTCAATACCTCAACTCTGGATGATAGAGCTTAAGGGAACATGGCACAAGGGAAAGCCTTGTGTACAAAGATGAGTCTTGCCTTGGAGTTAAAGGTGAACACATCCTATCTCTATAGCTACGAGGGAATTGAGAAATGCATTGAAAGATACGAGGAGGCAAAAAGAAAATGAGAGGAAGATAGTTATCCAGAAGATTTATATCCAAACCCAGCAAATGCAAAACTAAATGGCTCTAAGGCACAAATACAAGTGCTTGTTAGAGGTGAAGAGAGAGAGAGAGAGAGAGTAGGGAACTAGTTTTTTGTAGTGTAAATTTACCCTTTAAAAAACATGCAGTTTTAAAGAAGCACCACTTCTCCACTAAGTCTTCTTGATTTTCATGAAACTTGTTTGTGTCTTACCTATTTCTTCAAGGAGTGCCCATAAGAATTCATGGTCTCTTGTTTAATAAATTCTTATATGTGTTAAAACTAGTGATGGTTTCACTTACCAAAAGAATGGAACAAGTGTAATTCTAAAGTCCACATTGATGCTAGAAGCTTAAGCAAAGTTAAAAGGAATAGTGAAGGTGGAAAGGCTAGGGGATGGAGTGATTAATGAGGACATCCCTTTACTTATGAGGGGAGGAGCCTTTAGAAATTTTGAAGCTATCCTTTCAACCTTAGCTTAATTTGGGTGTTCCACCTTTTCACCTAAGAAATCAATTGAATTTTTAAACAAAAAATAAATGGATTTTCAACCTTTCTCCTCAAGCCAATATATATGTATGGAATAGTTTGCTGAGATTAAGTATGGGATGTATAGATGAGAAAATTAATGGATGGATTTAGTGAGATCCAGTAGTGAATAGGTCTCCCAACTCTTAAAAAATCATGATATGCATGCCAAACAAATGTGCTCTGGGTAAGGGGGGGATGATAGTTGAGGTTGATCAATGAGCAATGGAAGTTTAAGGCAAAGATGAGTGTTAAGGCCATGATGGGTTTGTTGCATGAGTGGGGGGACAAGGAGGAAGATGGGACTCCCTTGCTTTCCATAGATTCAAATGCAGACCCAGTGTGAAGCTTCTGACTAGAGTTTTGTGTCAAAAGGGAAGTTGCTTCTCTTGGAGATCTATCAGATCCCTCTATATCTCAAGGCTTTATTGCTCAAATAGTGCAAGGGGACTAATATGGAGTTGATGAGGAGCTCGTCTCAATGGGGGTTCCAGACATGAAGTGAAGAAAGAACAATAAGTTATGGAAAAGAGATCACCTAGTTAAGAAGCATAATCAATTGGTGGAGATTTTGTTGATTTCATTCGCGATGAAAGCCTAGCCTTGAGTTACCAAATCCACAAAACCTCCCTCCCTACCCATGTAAACTATCCCCTTGAATGACAAAGATAACATGCATCTGAGAATGGGCCATGCTAGTTCTTAGAAGACCACAATATCCCAATTAAACTTTTAGATCGACATGATCTGGTGGTTTTTTCCCTCTATCCTAGAGGATCCAAGCCCTTTTGTCAATGCGAGGAGTAAATGGGGAATAAAAAGGACCATACCTAAAATCCATGCCTCTTTGATTGGATCATCCATAAAGGAAAGTCTGAGAAGGAAACCCATACTAGACATTTCGACTTCATAAATACCTTTAGGGAAAAAGCTGGCATCGAAGGGATAACCAAGAACATGGAACCTCGAAAGTCCTAGGGTCAATGACAAAGCTCTTCCTTCATGTGCTTTGATGCCACCAAAGCTAGGTGATTTGGGGAACAAGGGATCTTGACGTCTAGGTCAAACCACCTTTCAATGTCATCAAATGAGGGGAGTCTTTAGAGCATAACAGGTACATTTTGCAAGAAATTAGTGTTACCAATGGGAGAGAGGCAAGGACGTAAAGGGGGTGGATTGCACTGTGTAAGAGGGTTTCTGGACTCATCCCTCCTTGTTAGAAGTGGATCTACAAAGACAGTTGATTGGTCCCCTTCCCCCAGGCTTCTCAAGAAAACCCCCGTCTTACAGAGTGACTTACATTGATTGTCCCTCTTTCTAAGTGGACCACGAAATAAAATGCCAAGAAGACCAAAGACATAGCCAGATGCCCTCCCTTGGGTAACAAGTTCTCAATTTTGGACAAGGAAGAGTCAAGAAAATTGGTTGCATTTATGTTGATGCTTTACATAAACACCCTCATTTTCTCTCAAATAGATAAGTGATTGAAGCTTCTCATTTTAATGATGGGTACACTTCCTTTTTGCATGGATGCTCGATTTTGCCCTCAGAGGTGTTCTCGCCAATCATGGAACTTGAGGGCAGTAGGAAACAAGACTAAAAGGTTGGTCTATGCTTCTTTAAAAAAAAGGGGTAGCTTGATTTTGTTCTATTGTAGAAAATTACGATGGAGGAGGCGGACAGCTAAAGGCTCCTCCTGGTTAGAGGCTCTTTTTCATGCTACATTTGCTTGGTATTTGGCTCGAGAAGTTCGAAAGGTCAAGCAATCCTTTGGTCTTTTCTTTTAAGGAAGCTTGCGAGGAAATGTTGAAGGCTTTTGCCTTTTGAGTGGGTTGGGCCAAGAGGCCCCCTTCATTGGATGAATATGGGTTTCACTAACAAAAGTTGGGGATAATCTAGCACCATCTGGGCTGTCCATTGAGGTAGTGATCTAGACCTAATGGAAGTTTCACTGGACATTGATGAAGGTGAGAGGGGAGTTAAACCTGTGGAGGTCTAGACTCCTTGGATGGAATTCTAGGATTGGAATTTTCAGGCATGTCCTCTGGGCTTATTTGCTCCACGTCTTCAGTATGGTGTTTTAGCTCCCAAGAACTGGAATACGCTAGGAAGGGAGTTTATAAATTGGTCATGGCTCTTAGAAGTTTCATGTTATCCACTAGCATGTTTCTCCTTGTTTTCATTATGAGGACCCTTGGATGATTGCTTGGGTGGATCCTAGATGAGGCCAAAGGGTCCAAGATTGGAAGGTGGACTAGAGACGCAAGCTCCTTTCTTTGGACAAAGGCTCAGATCTAGCAAACAGTTCACTGCTCTGCTTGAAGGCCCTCCTCACTAAATTGATTTGGCAAGGAAGAGGAGGTTTGAGAGGGGATGATAGCCATGAAGATTTGGTCTGGTGGTCAAGTATCATTAGGTGGAAGGCATTGATGTTTTTATAGAAGGTGTACATATATATTAATAAAACTAGCGAAAGATCACTAAGCTAATTTTTTTAACTTTCACAATATTTACAAAATATAATATGGTTTTCAAATTTTGAAATAAAAGATGTAAAAACTTAAAAATTTTAAGCAAGAAGTTTCAAATCTTGCAAGCTTCGGTTTTAATTAGGGCATACAATCTTCCAACACCATATAAAAGTTTCACTCCTTAATAAACAAGATGAAGATGAATTTTATTTGTGAGCATGCCACATATCATCGAAATCACACCCCTTAGACATCCCGAAATCACACGCACCTTACCCACCCCAAAATCATATACACAGAGAAATATCTATTGCAAAAATCAAAGGCTTGGCAAAATCAAGGGAGAGAGGCCAACGGTCAACGAAATCGGAGAGGCTTAACCTTGCCACGGAATCAAGGGAGAGAGGCCAACGATCAACGAAATGAGAGGGACTTCTAGCGGCCGCTAAAGAAGGTACGCTTACGATTTACATGAACAACGATTACAACATAAAATATTTTTTGTTTCTTCGAAATCCAATAGTCACTAAGACCGCAAGCCAAAAATTCATACATTGGAAGGGTGAGAACATCTCGAAGCTAGGGGAAGAACTTAAAGATCAGCTCAGTGTTTAGAGCTCTTTTTCCTGGCAACGGAGCTGGATTGGTTCCCTCCAAGACATTTCTTCGATAAGGTTCTCGTTGAAAGGATGGTTCTCATCCTCGGGAGGTATTTGGAAGGAGTCCAGATTTATTATCAGGTACGCTGTCAGCTCAAATCCATATATGCGTGTGTCTGTGAGAGAGAGAGAGAGAGAGCGCGCGCGCGCGCAGATTTCACACAAAAAAGTGTGTGTGTGAGCCCTGTGGGTAGAAAGGCTTCTAAAAAGTTAAGTCGAAGAGATTGTTTGAATGGTTTCCTACTCAGGGTGTCCGAGAGATATCCCAGTTTTCGCATGGAAGATGGCCTGAAACACGGTAACCTTTGGGAAGCAAAGATCTTATAGGAAGAGTGGTGAAGCAAATTGATGTTCAATTGTCGATAGGTATTTCTTCGTCGGCTCGGCCCTTCACTACACTTGTTTTTCCAACCCTTGTAGGGCAGACAAACACTTTCTGCCGTCCCCCCCAGAAAAAAGGAAACAAAACGGCGAGGGAATAAGGTTGTCGCATAGACCTTCTTCAAAGCAGGAGCCTAGTCATCCTAATTCTCTGCGTGAATCAGACATGAGATCTAGTATGGAGCCTGTTAGAAAAGGGATCTTTTGCTCAACGTATGCTTAACAAATACGCTCGTGCTGACACTCATGGAAGCAACGCATAAAGTAGCAGTCATTTTGCGCAGCCAGAGCTAAATTTTTTGAAGAAATCCTTCAAAGTACATTTTGGTAGATACACGGCCCTTGTTTACGGACATCTTGCTGTGGCCAATCTAAAATCTTTCGACCATACAAGGAATCTTTCGGTTAGATCCATCTGGTAAGGGGTGAAAAAATCTGTGCAAGGAGATCTTGCCGCGGCCAGTCTAAGGTCTTTCGACCATACGAGAAGTCTTGCTGATAAGGGCCAAACCAAGTTCTTTCGCCCTTGCAAGGTGCAGGTTCCGACACGGACTCGCAACGTCAATTGTGTGCCACAGAGTGCCGCCGAAAAGGGAAGACGCGAAGATTTCACAAAAGGTTTCCCGTTACTGCACGAGAATTTCTAAAGGTCGGAGCAGAGGGCAAGATCCGGGTGCCGAGGAGAGCGTCTACTGAGGCGGTGGAGGACGTCGGAAAGGGCATGGTAGAAGGAGGAAAAGGGAGAGGGGGGGGATTCTTCGGCGATGGGGGCGAGGGGGGGAGGGAGGGAGAGTCTAGAGACGGAGATGAGGAGGGGAGGGGGAGGCTCAAACATGAGGGGAAGGAGCAGAGCAGAGGAGGACGCCATAGCCACCAGAGCCAAAAGAATTCTGTGAAGAAGAAGAAGAAGCAGTCGAAGATTGCCCAGGAACATGAAAATTGGCTTGCTTATTTATAGGCTCTTACGCCAGCTCATCTCTCCACGTGGCACCCCTCTGCCTTGCCAGCTGGCTCCATCGTGCACCATGGGGAAATTGCCTCGTAGTGGGGTGTTCGAGTTCTACAGCTCATACATTTCTTTGGCTTCCCTCCACCTCCAAGGCTCACGCTGCCCAATGCTCATTTTCCCCACCACCAACCAAGTCAGCACCAAGTCTGCCTTGCTTGCTCTCCTGTCTTTCCATTTCGAAGCTTCTTGCATCCTTGCCCATTCTTCCACACCCACACGCTTCGTCCCCATGTTCTCGCCCTCTTTTTGAAAGCGAGCTTTCCAACAATTATGTCAATAAGACTAACTTGGACAACATCCGAATCACGTCACGTGGGCGGTGAAAGGAATGCATCTCCAAAAAGTAGTTTTCCTTCATGAATCACACTTGTTGCATTGCCTACATACATAGAACTTACATCTGGAATGAGTACAGGTCCTTGAATCATTGCTCATGTTTGTATATATTCCTTGGTAAAAACATTTTAAAGTTTAATTCCAAACTAGATATTGAAGATATGATGTAGTACATACTCTCGAAAGGAGCACTAGTTAGTAAATATAAATGGAAGGGTCCACACTTAAATGCTCTTCTACAGAAACATGATCTCACATATCCATGTGTAATAGTCCATAAGCATTAAAGTCATGCTTGTTACGCTTACTTCACGTTTTCCTTGTGTTGTGAGCTTTACCTATATGTGCATAAAATATCTAACAATATATATATCCATTAGATAACAAAAAATATGTATTATACTCCCACCTCTTGACATCGAAGAATCATAAGTATCATGAGTCCTTCCCCCCCTTAAGCAAATTCTCTTTTGTCTTTGTCTTTAGGCAACATCCTAAATCCTAAATCTAGGTCTACTATTTATTCCTCCGATATATTTATAGTATGGCACTTGCTCCATCTTGTCACAATTTTGCTCCTTCATCAATTGGCATAGTTGTGCATGCAGCCCAAGAAGAAAGGCACCAATTTGGTAGCTAGAGCTTACAAAACAAGCAAAAATAATATGCTTGGCAAATGATACTAACTAGCAAGGGTGTGGTATGAAAGGATTCTAAATTTTTAGCTAAATAGATTGGCCCTTCCATAATACATACAATTAAAACTAAAGGATACCTTTATACTGTCCTTACTTCATCCTTGATCCCTAGATTCCTTTTCCTAAAGAAGTTGATGCTATGATTATGTTATTAAGTTAACAGGGTTGCTCTAGTGCCTTTTCCATTCTCCCTTAAGTGCAATTAGCTCCCCCTAATGGCTCTCAATTTAATTCCTCCATTAATTTGCTCATCTATATTTTCCATCTACTTATTCTAGATCTCAACAAATTATTCCATACATATAACTTAACCTAAGGATATGCAGATGCTGATTTTGCAAGGAATATAGACACCAGGAGGTCTACTACATGATATGTTTTCTCATTCACTAGAGGTGCAGTTTCATGGGTCTCTCGTTGGCAACCATGTACGGCTTTGTCTACCACTGAGGCAGAGTATGTTGCAGCCACTGAGGCATGCAAGGAAGCTATATGGCTTACTCGTCTAGTGAGAGACTTGAGCATTGCAAGAGAGGTTCCAGTTTTGCACTGTGATAGTCGGAGTGCCATCCAGTTGGCACGGAATCCTGTCTTCCATGCAAAGACAAAGTATATTGATGTGAAGTATCACTTCATCAGAGAGGTGATTGAGGACAAGCGCATCCAGCTTGTAAAGGTTCACACAAATGAGAACCTTGCAGATCTTCTTACAAAGAGTCTTTCCTCAGAGTGGTTTGCACATTGCAGAGTATTGATGGGTGTTGGATGACATTAGGATGCCCATCTTCTCCCTTAAAGGCGCATTGGCCTTTAAGTGGGAGGTTGTTGGGGTAAAGGCCAATGGCCTAGTATATACCCCTTTGTACCATACATACATAATAAGAGCTTACCTTGATCTGGGTGAGTTAGCACCCACAATTTCAGTGTTCTCCCTTTCTTTGTTGCTCTTTGATAAGACCTCCTCTCCATCAATCACATCGTAGTACATAGTAGAAAGAAGGACTCTGAATACCTTAGTAATACATAGTAGTGAGACTAACTCTAGGAATAACTCTAGTACATAGTAGTGAGGACAATTTTAGGAATTCCTTTGGAAGATGCGGGCCTTGACAACCCTTGTAGGAGTGAGCTTGTTAACACGGTTGAATTTTGTACATGTACTGTTTTATGTATCTTGTGATGAGCAACATTTTTGAATAACTTACTCGTGTATAGTAGTGAAAACAACGCTAGGAATAATTCTCATACATAGTTGTGAGGACAACTTTAGGAATAACTTAGTAGCACATAATAGGGAGAACATCTCTAGAAATAACTTAGGCTAAGAAGGTATATCTTTGCATGCTTTCAAAGCAAATGTTTTACTATTTCTTGCAATCCTTTACACCGCATAATGCTAACCAATGTTTGTCTCTATAAATAAGGAGCAAGGGGCTCAAGAGGATAAGTACATGCTTTTCAAAGACAAGTTATGTCATTAATATCTTATTGTAACGTCTCTTGCATTATTAAAACTCATCACAAATGAGCCACCTCTTGGATAAAATAAAGCCATGAATCAAAAATGAAAGGCACTTCTAGATTCAACAAAGTCATGAATCAAAGATCAACTTTGAAACAAACCTTTGTTTGCACTCCACTCCTCCCACACGTGTCCACTTATCCCTCCCCCCATAGTCTTGCTCCTAGTCCTCCATCTATGTGCTCCTTTTTCCTCCTACATGCTCCTTCTTGATCCTGCCTACTCGTTTGGCACGGAAGATGACACAACAACTAGAAAAGATCAAGGAAACACCTTTCAAGTGTAAGGATAGGAAATGGAAAGTCTAGCCACCCTCTAGTCACAAGTGGTGGTGCTCAAAAGAGGACCTGAGCCACCTGATTGGAGTAAAGTATTTCCAAAAAGCCTTCTACTATGCATCATCCATGATATTACTTTGTTTCTATTGAGACATTTTCTTTTCTTTTGAAATTTCATGGGGGACATTATGTGACCATTGGATATGCTCGCTAATATTGATACTTCACGTCCACATCCTTAAAGAGCTTTATTGAAGACATGTTAGGTCCTTGTAATGTTGAAGGACCCAACACTCAAAGGGCTCATTGTCACAGATGCAAAGGAGATGCTTGGAGCTTGTGATCCCATTTGTGTAAGCCTTGAAGCTTACACAGCTGTATTCACAATTCTCATGTCTGCTCTATGTAGCAAAGTGTCTAAAGTCTCTAGTGGCACTACCACCACCTTGGTCTATGAAACTTGCCTAGTAAGAAATAAATGATCATGATAGTGAAATGCTTGGAGGATGCCACTATGTAATTGAAACAATGAATCGACGTAGTAAAAAAGAAATATGGCATTCATTCATTCAAGATGGATGGTTTTTATTTGGATGTTAAAAATGTTTAGAGTCTTATGGTTAAATTCAATGAAATGAGAGAAGATGGTAAAAACAACTCCCACCTTTATGTTGTACATTTCTTTGTTTCATTTGATTTACTCTAATAGGTTTCTTATTTTTGCAATAGAGGGCAATGATAAGCTAATTATGTTATTGAAATGAATGAAGCTTAGTTGGAAAGGCAAGTTAGAGACATCAAGAATTTGCATTATGAACAAGGCCTTGATCACACTATTTCAAATTTCTAGCTTCAAGGGCACTTTCTAGTCTAAAAGTTTATGTTCATCATTAGATTGACTAGATGAGCACTTGGGTTCAAAATCAAATTGAGAAACATTCCAAAAGCAGTGTGGAATGATTAGATCTAACAATACATTAGTTGATCTTCGAGGCAGGATGCATCATGTGCATCTAGCTACTCTCGTAAAAAAAGATACTCTGATGTAAAAATAAGTAATACAACATAATTATTTTAATGATAGTGGCCTAATAAATCAGTTGCGTGTTGTTGTAGCTATGGCAATGGCGGTTGCTTGCGCCCCTAAGGATGACAATGGCAATTGCCGTGTAAAGATTTCTCCAACCTGATTATTGCCTTTCTTCTACCTTCAACACCTTACCTTTGCATGATCACCCCTGGCTTGCTTGAAATGCTTCACGTGATGTCTTCTTGTTGTCTTTTGTGCCTGGATGCCAATTTGCACAAACTTGATTCCTCCGTCTCTCCTCTCTCTATGTTTTAGACAGTTAAGGAGGGCATACCACTAAGTCTTATCTAGTACGGCTAATCTTCACTACCAGTAAGTCATTTGAAGATGTGAGAGATTTGGCAGATTACAATCTATAGAAAGAGTCCACTCTTCATCTGATTCTACACGTCAGTGAGTTGGTCATTAAGGATTTGAATCACCGATAGAATTGAAATGCCACTTTGCAAGTAGCAGACATTATTTTGTGAATAAGCCTCGAAATTCTCTCTTTTAATCCTCTACATGACACGTGTCTCTTTTCATCTCCTCCAAGCTAGCACATGTCCTTTTTTCCATGGTTAATAGGTAGAATAGATTAAACTGAACTAAAATACACAACTAGATAAGATGAACTAACCAGACTAGCTAGAGCTCCCATTTGCCCCTTCTCTCTCTCTCTCCCCCCTCTCCCTTGATGTATAGATGTATGTATGTATGGATGCGTATAGAGTGATGTTGTGAATAATGGGATCTAGAGTCCTAAGGTCTAAGGTTGTGAGTGTGTGAACACATGGTGTGCCTGGATAGGTGTCAATAGGTGTGATTGAGTGAATCTAGGTGTGTGGTGTGTATTGAGAGAATCATGGAGCTGATTGAGAGATTTGTGGATCTAGATGCTCTACTAAGCTCACATGTGATGTTACTACTAGATGTAACTGGAGCCTATATATTGGGCCTGTCTCTCTTGAATAAACTCTCTCTCTTTTGCTTCACTTGCTCAATCCTTCTTGCAACTCCAACATGTGGTATCAGAGCCTTGGTTCACTCTCCTTGAGACCTCCTTGAGTGCCATGTCCACCATAATGTTTTTGAAGCTTTTCTTCCTCTTCTTTCCATGAAATTTCCAAGTGCTTGTTCTCTCACACCTCTGAACCATTGCTCCAGACCTTTAAGGTGTAAATTCCCATAGTTAAGGCGCACTTACACTTGAGAGGAATTGAAGGATTATGGTCTCTACAACCCGTGCTTACACTCGCCCTATCCTACGCCATTTCTGATGATACAGCTTGCTAGAGCCACCATTCCAAAAATGGTCTAAGGTGCACTTAGGCGACCCTATGGGCTACCTGTTGGTGAATTTTGAGGGAAAATGGTTAAGGGAATTAGGAGAAACTAAAGAAAAACCAGTCAGGTTTTGAAGAAGACATGTTTTTGGAGGCAGAGAAGATGCTACTGCCCTTGGAGGTGTGAAGCTTCATTTGGTCTGAGACTTGCACTGAGTCTTCTACTTCCAAGTACCTTTGATTGCACAGCAACTTCCCTCTACTTGATGCTTTGTGGAGTGAGGTAGCAACCCTCCAAAGCTTCTCTGTTTTTGCAAGCATTTCTAGACTATTTTTGAAGGTTGATGCTACACTAAATGCTAAGGTGATGCTTGAGGAGTTAAAGGACATATCAGAGATTTAGAGATTGTTTTTTTAGTTGTGAGAATTCTCTTTGAAGTTCAATTGAATGCGTTTTTCATCTTTTATATTAAGGTTATGATACTTTGAAGTGGATTTCAAGTCATACTATCTTGACTAGTTGACTAGTTGACTAGTGTGGGTTGACTATGACAAGAGCTTTCATGAAGGAAGAATATATCATGACTTGCATGATGATTTCCAATGGATATGATTGGAAAAAAGGTTTCAACTACAACCATTATGATTCTTATTTTGAAGATGCCTTAGTTATGGTTTCAGTATCTTTCATGATGTATGAAATGTACTTGCATTTGGTTGACTATACCTTGCCATACAATCATGACCACATCTTGTACAAGAGTAGACACTATGCTTGCATGAAAAGTGGTGAGACCCTCTTCAGTCCATATGATTCACAAAATGTTTTTAAAGCTTGGACACTCAAAGAAGGTGAAGGACTACAAGGATCTTTTATTGCAGAATATGGACAAGAAAACTACGGTTATCCGAGTAGCAAGGTACCATCAAAGAAACTATAACTGATTTAATGAGCCATTCGCAGTTTCACAGTACAAGAGAGTTTATACTTACACATGCATGGCTTAATCTTTGAGACAAGCATATGACTACTGGCAGGATCAACCAGGTAGCTACCCTCGAATACACAAACAGCACGAGCCGTGTGTTCCGACTCCGCACACAACGTGGCATGCGGCCGTGGGAGGCAACCCACCCCGGGAGGACGAACCGTGCTCACCGACAAGGGCCGAGGCACACCCCGCCATCCAAAGGCGTTTCGCTTGCCCACAAAACGCGTCACCCACATGCCCGGGCACCGCGCAAGGCAGGTCCACCGGCACACGAGGGTCACGAACGGCACCCCAAGCACCTTTCATGTTGCCTTGCCTATCGCACTCCGGGGCTGAGCCGAGGCGGGAACGACCCAATGCCGTTAACGGTCGGATCGCCCGCTCCGGAACGCACCCGTTTAGAGCGGCTCACAACCCCTAGGATCAAGTCCTCACGGAGCTGGAACCGATCAACGGTCTATCGCACAAGGTTCACCACCCTCTGTAGGTATACAAGCCACAACGTCCATCCGCGACGGGAAGCACCGACGCAATCCTTGATCATGCAGGGCCCAAACGGTGGCACGCCAACGGCGGCACGCCCGTCCAAGACGCTACTCGCAGTCCCTCATCGCCTACTAGATCGCCGGCTGCAACGACCGTGCCCAATCTCGCAAGACGAGCACGCACGAAAACGGCCAAAACGTTCAGCGGAGAGAAGGGTTCACCCACCCATGGAGCCTTCGGTAGTCACAAGAGGGGTGGACATTAAAGAGTGTAGAGAAGGACAAAGAGCAAAGGAGTTACAAGATTGGCTACACCAAGAACCTATCCAATGACAATGAACCTCACACTATGGTAGCTTGGAAGAGAAGAAGGAAAAGGACAAGATATGCCATCAAAGGGGGGTATTTCCCCACATCTTCCACTTAGATTATTTTTGTGTGTGTGGTCAATAAGGGTTCTTTGCCTTGGGATGTCCCCCTCAAATGATTGTTAGTCTTATGTGTTACCTTGTTGGATCTAAGGGTATTCCCATGCATAGTCATTGTCTATCTCCCAATTGTAATCCCAATTGTAAACCAACAAACCAAAGTCAGAGTGAGATCATGTTGGGATGAGGATGCCTAAATGAGTCTACTACTGATGCAACTAGAGTGAGTACCAGGTTGTGGATCATGTGTGTTGCCACTAGACATGGGCAAGCCATGAAGTTTCCCATGGACTACTGCTAGGGTTGAGGTCATCAATTTGTGGGGGGGATTGAAGGACAAATTGATGTAATGGGATCTAGAGTCCTAAGGTCTAAGGTTGTGAGTGTGTGAACACATAGTGTGCCTGGATAGGTGTCAGTAGGTGTGATTGAGTGAATCTAGGTGTGTGGTGTGTAATTGAGAGAATCATGGAACTGATTGAGAGATTTGTGGATCTAGATGCTCTATTGAGCTCACATGTGATGTCACTACTGGATGTAACTGGAGCCTATATATTGGGCGTGCCTTGAATAAACTCTCTCTCTTTTGCTTCACTTGCTCAATCCTTCTTGCAACTCCAACAGCTCATTTCATTGGCTTGCTTGGAGCGGCCTTAAGTATTTTTTATGAGAACATGGGCTTGAGGAAGATTCAGGAACATAGTTGGTAATGAGCAAGAGGGCTTCAAAGGATGTGGCTACAAAAAAATGAAAGGAAAAAAGAAGAAAGACAAGGCATAGTCAAGCAAGAAGCAGTGTAACATATGAGTCCAAATGGTGATTTCCTTTATTGCAAAAAATTGGCATAGTATCTGTGGGTAGCACAGTGGAAGAGTTTGCCTTGGAAGTAGAACTTGTAGGAATTTCTCATAAGAATCAAAAAATTATACCATGAGGCAAAAAGTGTGCACGATATTGAAAGCTTGAATGCTCGGTTGGTTTGGGGATATTGCCCAAACAGATAATGCATGTTGGAAGATGCATATGAGGGTGTGAATGCCCATTATTGGAAGTTTTTGATGCCCAAAATGGTGAAATAAATTTCAGATTTGGAATCCATTGAAAGTGCAAATTTGGGATGCTTTTGAGGGACATTTGATACCTTTGCATACACATTTACAAAAGTGAAAATTGCTATTGTTGCATTGCCTTACACATTTACAAAAGTGAAAATTGCTATTGTTGCATTGCTAAATGCATGCTTTGATGCCAAAAAGTGGCTTGGTGGATGCCAAAAATTGATGCTTATATATGCTAAAAAATAGAGCAAGTTTATACACTTGTTGCAAAGGGAAAATCTTAGATTTGGATGTTATATTCCTCACATGAAGTGAGTGGAAATTAGTGTGTAGAGAATTTAGAAAAGTGACCAAACTTTGGGTGTTGTTGAATTGCATTTGGAAGCAAGTGTATGCATAAGCTTTTGAATCAAGCATGGTTGAAACCTCTCAAGTTATGCAAATTGTGGGTGAGAAATGGGTGATAAATTGACCAAAGACAACTACAGTGCTTGGTCTTGCCGCATGTAGTTTGATTATGGGAGAAGATGAATGCCTCGAATTGCCATGGGAGGACCCATCGGATGAGGATAAATTGGCATAGAGGATTGGGGTTGAGAAGTCAAGGAAGGTATTGCATTGGATATCAATATGCATTTTAGAAACTCTTATTCCACATACCAAGAAGGCCAACGCTCCAAAGGAAGCTTGGATATAATTAAAAAAATTTATGGTGAAGCAAGGAACATTCAACTTAAGCAAAGGCTTCATGGCATGTGGAAAGATAATGGAAGTATTATAGATTATGTTGTAGAAATTAGGCATATCATGGAGGATTTGGCTTCCATTAATTGTAATGTGGAGGATGATGACTTGGTGTCTATCACCTTGAATGGATTGGGGCCTCAATACAAGTCATTGATCCATCTCTCATCCATCTATCTCCGTGAGAGGTACTATGCCTATTTTGAAGAGCTGGTTTCTTTATGCATGATGGAAGAGGTGAAGCTTGGACTAAAAGGATCAATTAGTAATGGAAGAGAAATTTATTCTACTATACGAGAGGTATAAGTGCTTCAAGAGTCTGGAATGGACTCTCAAGAGGCCGAGGGAGAGCCTCATATGCTCATGAACACAATATGGATAGCAATGAATATGTGCCAATAGGCACGATTATATGCAAAGAGGAAGGGAGAGAGACCCAAACCGTGGTAGAGGAAGGGCCAGTTGTGTGCAACCAGCTGGAAATTGCCATTATTGTGAAAAATGTGGTTATTATGAAAGGGATTGCTATGCCAAGCAAAATTCTAGCTGCAGAGGCCGTATTGAAAGGCATCAATATAACAATTATGTTGGCCAAAGGGAGTATGAATATGAGCAAAGACATCGACTTCATTTATTTAGCATGGAGCATATTATGCAGCATTTCAGCCCCCTCACAAAGTGATGATTGGTTTATTGAATCGGGTGCCACCAACCATATGACTTATCATGGAGAGTGGCTCACTCATAAAGATAAGATGCCGTATGGAGAGTTTGTGGCTACTGGGAATGATACCATGCATAAAATTACTTATAGTGGAAATATTCCATTAGTTGATACAATTGGTGTTGAGAACACTTTGGGGGATGGTTTGGATGCTTTATGGAGGAATTTTACATTTGGAGAGTTGAAAAGTGGTTGCAAGAGGCCATAAAAGAGAAAGACTCTTTACTTTTGATGTAGGAACACCTACTTTACAGCAAGATATGTTTGCACAAAGTGGCCACAAACAAGATCAAGAAGTTGAATTATTGAAGGAGATGCAAACAAAAGATCTTATGAGAGGATTGCCTATATTTGGTCATTTGGACTTTAGCCATGTATGCCCAGCATGCGAGTTTGCCAAAAACTAGGTTGCCATTTCCAAAGAGGGGGAGAGTAACCGACTATCCTTTGGAATAGTGCACTCGGATATTTGGGGTCCTTCGAATAATGTTGTCCTTTTAGAGATGCTTTGGGTCTATGTGATGTACAAGCTCATGCTGAGCTTGAGGGGGAGAATTGTTGATGTATAAATGTTGTATGTATGGATAAGTATAGCGTGATATTGTGAAGTTGTGAAGGTGACATGGCATCTTTCAGGTATGTGTGTGAAGGGCCTTATGCACCTTCTTGAAATTGAGGATTATGTAAAAGAAGAAGGTATGTAGGTGTAATACTTTCTCTCCCTTGTAATGCAAGAGAAGTTTTCATGAATAGTGTGTGTGCATATACCCTTCTATCTTCATCCCTCCAACTTGCCATCTCTTCCTCCCACTCCTAATGCACCACTTGAAGAGAATGCACAAATTTCCTCATTCTATGTACTTGATCTCCATGAATGCTGTTGTTTTCACTTCACATTGTGTACCTTTTGACTAGTAGCTCCTTGTTCTCTTATCTTGCATCACTTGTGCCACACCAAAACGCCCAATCCTATGTCTATCAAATGCTCCTAGCCCTCCATTGACACTCACAATCTTTGCCTTAGTCAGAGGAGCATAGTGAGGTCAATCTTCTTTCCTCCCACACTGTGTAACCCATATGAGGGCATTCCTGAGTCTATAGGGAGGCCTTAAGAGAGACGAAGAGAGCAAAATTAGAGATGGCGCAAGTGGACAAAAATTTGAGCATCTGCTATTCCTCCTGGCACAACTCGTAACCTGACATGAGGCAGCTCGTTTGTTGATGCCTGCACACCCAAAGCATGGATAAAAGTTGATTAGCCACGCTTTCGGCTATTGTACTCACCACTTATCATTTGAATTCCTGTGCACAAAATTGATCTCCTCAAGGGCCGAGATTGAAAAGATCTTTTGGAGTACTTTACTAAAAGCTATTAATGCCAACTGATCCACAAAATGCCTAATTACAGCCATAAATACTTGCTGTCACGCGATTGTCAAGGAGGTTGTGGAGATATCAAAAGTTCCATGTGAAGTGATTATCTGCAGTGGATAGAGCCATGTCATTCAAAGGTCCCTTAACCTTTGAAAAAAAAGCCCTCACCCCTCTTTTTATACCCCTCCCCAATCCAGAAGTCTTAAAGCCTTTTCTTTTTCCCCTCTTGCTAAGGGTACTTTCCAAGGTACCTCAAGTTATTTTAGCCTCACTAATTTCAATCAAAAGAGCAAAGTTTGCGTCGAGGAGTTCGACACATGTTAGCTTGGCAAAGAGCGGGATTGAAAGTGTAGATGGCTTGCGAAGTAAAAGGACGCATCGATTTCAAAAGCAAATCCAAAGCCTCAAACAAATACTAAGGAAGTGGACATTGCATGTTTCTCTATGTTATAAAGCTTCTTGATTTATAATTTCTAGAAAATGTTGTATTTTGAAATGACGCTTTTGGAAAGAGATGAATCGATTAGGGAGAGAGAGGAAAGAGCTAGAAAGGGAAAGACGGTTATGCAAGAGGAAGCACATAACAAAAATCAAGAGGATAATGTGGAAATGGAAGACATAGATTACGGTGATTATGGAATTCCGTATATGGAATTCATTAAACTTGAAACTCAAATGCAAAACATTGAAACCCAGTTAGGTACTATTAGTGATACATTGAAGTCCCTAACTGAAGCCATAACCAAGTTATCTAATTCTCAATCGATAACTCCTCTGGAAAAATCACTGACTCCTCCTTATCAAGTTGAGAGGTCCACCTCTCGACTTAGAGAAACCTTTAACATTCTTAAGGACTTGAAACCACCAATTTTCAATGGGGAAGAAAAGGAGTGTAATAAAGATGCGATTAATACGTTCTTGCAAAAATGGCAAGACTTCCAGTAGAGGGAGAGGTAGGCAGGGGTAGGGAGGAAGTGAGGCTCTGATACCAGTTGAAGGTGAAGGAAAGAGGGAGAAGTACAAGAGGGAGAGGGTGAGAGAGAGGAGAGATACTCA
This sequence comes from Dipteris shenzhenensis, assembly GCF_047967505.1. Classification (NCBI taxonomy): domain Eukaryota; kingdom Viridiplantae; phylum Streptophyta; class Polypodiopsida; order Gleicheniales; family Dipteridaceae; genus Dipteris; species Dipteris shenzhenensis. The sequence goes on from NC_141620.1 coordinate 48,544,771, forward strand.
AGATGCGGGTGTGAAGTGATGAGCCACACCACAAACTCATAGGTTTTATTAGGATTAGGTTTTTCCCCCTATGACTGTCTTAAAATAGTCATAGGTGTCATATCTTTAATAAAGGGGTGGCAATGTGCCTTTACCCCAACACTGAATCCTGCGTGCTACCCCTCTAAGGTGACTCACGGACTGTAGCCTCTAATCCTCAGGTATCCTGATAAAATCCTTCCAAGTGCCTACTGTGCAGGCGGGGCCTCTCTCCCATCTAGACCGCTCCATATAATGGGAAGTGCCCAGTGGTCTGCCATGCTCATCAAGTATACTATTGTTCCAAATGATCGGCTGCCTATCAATCTCTTTAAGGGTAGAGGACGGAACCCTTCGAAGAGTGTTCCTGAAGCTCCCCCTCTTGAAAACCAAGTCTTTCCCTTGGAAACAAGGCCTATAAATGGTGGATAAGCCTCAAAGAAAATGATACAATTCTTAGGTATTGGGCTGAGTTTGAGGAAGCCTTCTTTATTTACCAAAAAATGAATTAGGAAGAGGGTGGGAGGCTTGGGACAATTGCACTATGGGTAAAAACACTCTAGTTCAGTATGTAGGGAGGTAGTCCTTAAGTTGAAAGAAATTGATGAATTCTAGAAGATAAGGGGTTTCGTGACAGGTCTCAAAGACACTTATAAGGTTGAGGTGAAACTCCCAAAACCTTTGAAGAGGCAATTAAGTATGCCCAAATATATAACGATATGATGGGGAAATCAAAAGTTGGAACTTCAGAACAAACATGTTTTGTTCCTAAGTTCAACAACTTTTCCAATTTGAAAAGGAAGGGGCACTTTAAGAAGAAGGCTTCTTAGGCACCACCTAGGAAACCTAAAAAACAAAATTATCCTCTCTTGAAGAAAGAGGATAATGAAAGGGCTAAGCAAGAAAACCTTTACTTCAAATGTTTGGGCAAAGACCATGCTGCTTGGAAACTGCCCTAAAATAAACAAGCGGGAGATAAAGCCCCAAATAGACCTCCACAAAAACAAGTAAATGTGGTGCAACTGTTGCTACTTAATGGTACTGAAAAGTACACTGAGGTAGAGTTCTATCATGAGGATAGCAACACCCACATGTGCTGTCTATCATCAGCAATGTGGCAGCCCACCTTTGGTCCTCATGATTTAATGAGGATGCATGGAACAATAAAGGGGCAAAGGGTAAGAGTGATTGTCGATGATAGTGCAACAAATAATTTCTTGAACTATTCGTTAATTAAGAAATTGAAATTGTGTGAGAGTCCAAGTGCCCATAAATATGTGGTCTGTTTGCAAAGGGCAGTAATAGAAAGATTTGGGGACACCACAATATATGGTGTAGAAGTGGATATTCAAGGCTATCAGGATGCCTTGGATTTCCAAATTATGCATATCTATCAAATAGATGCAGTGCTTGGTCAAGAATGGTTGTATAGTCTTGGGCTTTCTAGATTCAGGGAGAAGATGATGTGCCCAACTCTCCTCTTATTTGTTTGATGGAATTGGAATGACTACTACACCAAGAAGAATGCGAGGTACATCTCTGTGAACTTACTTTTATTGGTGATTTAATGTCTTCTGTATCAAAAATAAGTAATCTTGGTTTTAATAATGTTAACAAGTATAAGTCTTCTTTCATTGATTTAATGTTTGAATTTAAAGATGTTTTTTCATCTGATTTGCCTGATGGTTTACCCCCTGAGAGAGAAGTAGATCATAAAATAGATTTGATTCTTGGATCTACCCCCGTTTACAAACCCTCATATAGGCTTAGTCAAACAGAGGAACTTGAGGTCGAGAGACAATCAACTGAATACCTTAGGAAGGGCCAAATTCAACCAAGTAGCTCACCTTGGTCTGCACCAATTCTAGTGTGGTAAAGAAAAAGGATGGTGCTGTGCGCTTATGCATAGATTACCGAGCATTAAAGAAAGTCACTATAAAAAATAAGTATCCCATGCGTCGCATTGATGAGCTCTTTGATCAATTGCAAGGGGAAATTTTTTTTACTAAAATTGATTTAAGGTCAGGATACACCAAGTACAAATTAGGGAAGAGGATGTCCCTAAGACATCATTTCGTACTAGGTATGGGCATTATAAATTTAAAGTAATGCCATTTGGATTAACAAATGCTCCAACAACTTTCATGATACTTATGAATAGTGTCTTGAGGCCATATTTGAAAAAAATTGCTGTAGTATTTTTAGACAATATTCTTATTTATAGTAAAACAAAAAAAAAAGCATTTGGAACATTTGCGAAAAGTGTTCCACCTACTTAGAGATAATTCAGTCTTTGCTAAAGAATCCAAATGTGAATTCTTCACAAAAGAAGTGAAGTACTTGGGATATCTAATATCCCAAGAAGGGGTTCGTATCGATCTTGAAAAAGTAAGGGCCATATTGGAATGGCCATATCCTACAAATCTAGAAGAATTACAGGTATTCTTGGGTTTTTCTAGATTCTATAGGAGATTCATCGAAGATTATGCTAAGATTACTGTTCTGATGACGGTCCAACTTAAGGGGAAGGGAAGCAAAAAATTAAAAGTAGCTATAGAAGCAGCTCCTATCTTAAAGGTAGTGGATCCCAATAAACCATTTGTGATTGAGATAGATGCTAGTGATTTTGTAGTTGGTGCGATACTTTTACAAAAGGGTCGACTAGTGGCTTTTGAAAGCAAAAAGTAGACCGTGCCCAATGGAATTACTCAGCATATGAGAAGGAACTTTACGCTCTAGTCTATGCTTTGAAGAATTAATGCCAGAATTTGATATACAATTGGCATATTGGAAGGGAAAGTTCAATTTGGTAGCAGACTCCCTTAGCCGAATGCCAATTGTTAATGAAATGAGTTTTACTTAATTTCAAAATGACTTCCTAGAGTCCTTAAAAGGAAAATGTGAATTTGATCATCACTTTTTGAAATATGGAATGAAGAGGAATCTAACTAATTGAGAGGCTTTCCCTGAGGAGTTGCATGGAAATGGTGACACATCATATGTTGGTGATAAAGGACTTAAGTGGAAAAAATATGCTATTGAAGATGGCTACCTGCTCTACAAAGGTAGAGTATGTGTCTCGGATAATAATGACATTAGGCATCAAATTCTTTTTGAGTGTCATGATCGTCTGAGTGCTAGACACCCGAGAATTCAAAAGACATGTGCGCTTCTGAAAAGGAAATTCTTTTAGCCTGGAATAGATAAGGACATTCAAGACTATGTATTGAAGTGCCAAAAATGCCAAGTTAATAAGGCTGAATGCCTTAAGGTAGGAGGTCTCCTACACCCATTGGAGATTCCATCTGGCAAATGGAAAAGCATCTCCATGGATTTTATTGTGGGATTACCTAGAACACAGAGGGGGCACAACTTTGTGTGGGTAATTATTGATCGGTTGACCAAGATGGCTCATTTTATTCCCGTCAATGAAGAGATTAAAACTCTAGAATTAGCTAGGCTATTTGTGGAGCATAATTATAGATTGTATGGGCTACCAGCTGGTATAGTTACTGACCAAGATAACAAATTTAACAACCATTTTTGGAGGGCTATGTTTATGAGGTTAGAAACTTCATTGAATATGAGCACCATAGATTATCCACAGAGTGATGGTCAACCTGAAAGGGTCAATCAGATCATTAAAGATATGCTTCGACCATAATTGTGAATGGTATTTGCCCATATTAGAATTTGCATATAATAGTGCCAAACATTCAGCTATAAGTTTTAGTCCATTCATGATGATTATGGATTTCAACGAAGAGCCCCAATCGTAGTGGGACTTGAAAAATAGAAGATAAGAATCAAATGCTTAAGCTAGCTAAAGATAGCATAAGAAGAGCTCAAGATAGAGCAGTTATGCAAACCGTCACTGTAGAAGGTTGGAGTTTGAAGTAAATAAGAAAGTCTATCTTAAGGTACTTGAATCTTCAGAATCCCTAAAGACAGGTAAATGTTCGAAGTTATCTCCTAGGTATTGTGGACCCAAAATATTGGAGAACTTGCTTACAAATTAGCCTTACATGAGGGATGTAGAGTACATCTAGTTTTTCATGTTAGTAGGCTAAAAAGGAAGTTAGGAGATGATAATCTCATAAGAAATGAAGTCCTTGTTGAATTGATTGAACCTATGTCCTTACCACATGAACCAAAAATAATTTTAGATAGACAAGAAAAAAGAACACGACATACAATATGGCAAGAATGTTTGGTTAAGTGGAAAGATAGACCTGAAGAGAGTTCAACGTGGGAAAGGGTAAGCAATCTTTAGAGAAAGTTTCCCAATTTTGTTTTCGAGGACATAAACCATTCTTAAGGGGAAGGGAATTGTACGTCAACCATAATTGCATAAGTTTGAGGTTTGGTTATGGTGAGGCAAGAGACCAAGAGGGCTTGACAGTGCAAAGGTGGACACACGAATTAATGTCTAGGCAAAATAGGTCTAGCATTACTGAGGGATGTCAAGAGGGGTCATAAGGATAAGGTCCTTTGAAAGGACACTTGGCATCAAAAAGGGTCCACATTGCATGCACTGGGTTCAGGGGAGATTCTAGAGAGAGGGCTCCACATGGAAAGAACCAAGTGAGAAGGAACTGAGAGAGAGAATGGAGGTATCGTTGAAGAGAGCTCACTAGGAATTGTGGCGGGGTGGTAACAAGAAAGAAGCCCTCTTTATGTTCATTGTTATAAGAAGGGTGAGAACGTTTAAAAATTAGTTAAACGTTTCTCATTTAAATGTTGTTTTCTAAGCAATGAAGCTACATTGGGCCTCCAACATCCTTTCTTCAAAAGATTCTTGCTGAGAGGATGGTTCTCATGCCAAGCTAGGGCTTGCTCACTGAAAGCAACTCACTAATCAAGTTCTCTATGAATTGAGACCACTCTTCCTATTTCTTTTGAAGGTCTTGGCACATGCAAATTCGTGAAGGATGGTGGAGAGCATGTTGTCTAAGTTCTTTAGAGTTAGCTGCAAATTTACTTTGTGCACATCTGGTGATGGTTACTTCTTTGTTTTAGTCCTAGAACTGTTTGGCACAGAGTTCAAAAAGCTCTAATTCGGGGAGGAGATGTCCTACGAGATATTCGAGGTTTCCCATCAATGCTAGCCTTGGTTTGGCACGCCATCTAGGAGTTTGCTTTCCCTTTGGATGGTCGTCTGAAAGAGGATTGATGTCCAATGGTCTATGGCTCGGCAGCGAAGTTGCTTCGTCCGCTTGGCCCTTTACTGCACTTCTGATAAAAAACAAGGGGGGAAGAAATCCAATGAGAAACTTATTAACATCTAACGGGAGGCCGAGATGAATTTGTCGGATGGATCTCTTTCAAAGCAGGAGCATGTGAAACCTAGTGAACCTGATTTTGTTCATGCATCCGTATAGAGCCTTTGCTCTTTCGTTTCCTGTTAGAACACTCACGGAAGCAACACAGGAAGTAGCAGTCACAGAGCAAATTTCTTAAAGAAATATTTCAAGGTGCAGAATATGTACATTTTGGGAACTACATGGGCCTTCAAGTAGGCAAGAAGTAAAAGATCTGTTCACGGAGATCCATCTTAAGGTCTTTCGACCATAGAAAGACTCTTTCTGTAAATACATGGGCCTTCAGGAGGCAAGAACTGAAAAGATCAATTCATGGAGATCTTGCCGCGGCCAGTCTAAGGTCTTTAAGAATCATGCTGATTACGACGAAACGAAGTTCTTTCGTCCTTGCAAGGTGCAGGTTCCGACGCGGGCTGGCAACATCTCTGAATACCGCTTGTGCGCCACATAGTGCCGCCGAACACAGATGATCTAAAGGCCACCAGAGTGGGAAGAAGCGAAGATTTCGCAAAATGGGTCCTGTTCCTGCACGAGGATTCGAAAGGTCGGAGCCGACGACAAGATCCGAGTGCCGTGAAGAGCGTCTACTGAGGCGGTGGAGAACGCCGGAAAGGGCATCGTAGAATGAGGAGAGAGGGGGCATTCTTCGGCGATGGGGGAGAGGGGGGGAGGGAGAGAGAGTCTCGAGACGGAGATGAGGAGCGGAGGGGGAGGCTCAAACATGAGGGGCTGCAGCAGAGGAGACGACGACGCCATAGCCACCAGAGCCCAAGTTTAGTTACTTCAGTAGAAGTTCAAAACAACACTCTATTGGCTGCCTCTTTATAGGCTCTTATGCCAGCTCATCTCGCCACGTGGCACACCTCGGCCTTGCCATCTGGCTCCATCGTGCAACACATGGAGAAATTGCCTCGTCCTGGGGTGTCCAGCTCATACGTTTCTTGGCTTCCAAGCTTTCCTCCCCCTCCTCGCCAGAGTCTCCCTTCCCCCCTAGGCGATTCAAAGCTTCCTGAATCCTCCCCATACTTCCACAACCGCACGCTTCCTCCCCAAGATCTGACCCCCTTTTTGAACATGTTGTTTTCATCTCTATAACACAAACTTGGACTAAATCATGTCACACGGGTGGTGAAAAGGAAGCGTCTTCAAAAAGTAGTTTCCCTTTGTCTGTATAGTCTAAATACAAGCAAAGTGTAAAGGTTACTTCTAGCTTACGTCTGGAATGAGTAAAGGTCCTTGATCATGGCTAATGTTAGTATATATTCCTTGGTATACAACAAAACATTCTTAAGTTTAAATCCAAATCCCAAAACTATTGCAAAAAAAGTGCACAAGTGCGCATGGGCATTGCTTCCTAGTATAGTTGTAAAGCAAGTGCTTTTTGATGCAAAGGAGAAAGCAAACAATTTTTAAAAGGGTTATTAAAATATAGTTTTTGTAGGATGATTTCTATAAATGGCAATTCAAAACACACCTCTAAAAAAGAAAAGATATTGAAGATTAGACATAGTGTATGCCATTGGAAGGAGCAACTAGTAAATCCATAAATGCTCTTCTAAGTTTCCATGATCTCACTTATCCGTGTCCTATTAATAGTTCATAAGCATCATGTTATCTTTACTTCACATTTCCCTCATGTTGTGAGCTTACCTATATCTAACGATGTATATCCAATATATGACAACCATGTTAACACCATTCCAATGTATCATAGGCTCTCTTGTCCTTACGGCTAGACTAAGATCCCTCAAGTTAACTATAACTAGTTTTTTGATCCCTTGGACATCCAACCCGCCATTGACCCACAATATGAATCAGGCTGGCCCCTCGCATGGCTTTCTCCAAACTTTCACCAGAATTGATGGCGAATGAATTTGCCTCACAAAGGCAACGAATGATGCATAATCTTCCACAGCCTTTCCAAACTTCTTTTAGTTGCCATCTGTTGGAGGTGAGGGTAAAGCATGTTATATTTTAAAAAAAACAACATTCCAATGTAATATCATTATAATTTTTAACTTGTGAAAATAGCCTTTCTAAAAGTTATATATTTATATTGCCAGCTATTGATATCAAAGAATCATGACTATCGTACATCTTTCTCCCATCCTCCTTTTTCTCCCCTTCACTTTGTCTTTAGGCAACATCCTAAATCTAGGTTTGATATTTAGTTCTCCCATAAATTTATTGTATCACATGTGCTCCATCTTTTTTCTTTTTTGCTCGCTCCTTCATCAATTGGCATAACTGCACATGCAACCCAAGAAGAAAGGCACCGGTTTTGGTAGCTAGGCCTTGCAAAATGAGGATTACCAAAAAGCGGAGAAAAGTGAGTAGCCCCAAATAAGCGAGCAAGATTAAATAAGTTTCAAGCGAGTGAGAACCTCATCCAGCATCTTATTCCTCTCAATATCATTGGAACAATTGATGTGATCATAAGCAAATTAAACATATTCCAACAATGAAGGCATGCCTGAAACTCACAATTAACTTCTCTTTCATCCCCATACTATTACATTTGAGTCGTTGTGGAGAGGTAGAGACAACAACAATACATAAAATTTGCGATAAAAAAAGCAAACACTACTCAAATTGAACATCCACACAGCAAGATAATGATAGATCACAAGGTAGAATATATGACTAAAAATATGTAAACATCCCTTGTCTTCCTTACTCTAGGCATAACAATAGAAGGAATACCCAACTCATCATCAAGGCTCTGTTCTGAGCCACTAGATTCACCATCCACATAAGAGTGACCTACATTCACATCAACCATGGGCTGATTTACTTTCTCTTTTCCTTTTCGTATACTTGCATACCACTATCTGCATTGCTTTGAGGAGATCCTCATGATCTCAATCTACCTGTCCATGGCAAAGTATGTGAACCACTACTAGAGGACATTATAGGTCCACTAATATTTTGTGATTGCTGCTGTGAATTCTATGTAGCATTACCATTTTGTGCATCTACATCATTAATCACATCTACCGGTTTATACCAGCTGCTCATCTCACAAAAAACAACATCTCTTCTCACTATAAACTTATGAGTAGAAGGGTTATAGCATCTATACACTTTCTGTAGCAGAGAATAACGAATAAACATGCACTTCTCAGCTTTTGGATCTCAACTCATCTGGCACATGAACATAGGCAATGCGACCAAAAACTTTCAAATGAGAAATATCTGGTTTCCTACCAATATACCTCTCCTCTAGTGTCATGCCATGTATTGTGCAGTGGGAGTCCTATTCATTATGTAGACTGCTATAGCAACTACTTCAGCCCAATAATAATATGCTAGGTCTTTTTCGTTGAGCATGGCACGAGATACCTCTCCAATATGCCTGTTTTTCCTTTTTGCAAGTCCATTTTGCTGTGGGGTATGACTGCATGAATATTGCTGCTTTATGCCATGCTCCTGCAGAAACCTTGCAAACTCATTTGAGAGGTACTCTCCCCCTCCATCTAACCTTAGGCATTTTATTTGCAAGCCTGTTTCTTTTTCAACCATAGCTTTAAAAGCTTTGAAATGCCCAAACACTTCACTTTTCTTTTTCATAAAATACACCCAAACTTTTCTGCTGTAGTCATCAATAAAAGTTTTCTTGAATTTGTTGCATATTCTAATTTCTACCACGGCCTCCAAATTGGCCTGCTCTACCTCTTCGAGCATTTGAGTAGAAGATAGCTTCTTTTGAAGTTCCTCATGAAGAAGATGCACCACCATTTCTCTGCTCTTCAGAAATTATTAAAATTCACAATTAGAAAATAACAATGTTGACTCTGTGCCAACATAAACTTATGTAGAAAGGGAATGTGATACAACTTTGTGATACAACTTTGTGTTACAACTTTGTGTTACAATGTTATGTGGCCTTTGTGCCAACATGAACTTATGTAGAAAGGGAATGTGATACAACTTTGTGATACAACTTTGTGTTACAACTTTGTGTTACAACTTTGTGTTATAACTTTGTGATAAAACTTTGTGTTACAACTTTGTGTTACAACTTTGTGTTACAACTTTGTGATACAACTTTGTGTTACAACTTTGTGATACAATATCACCTCCGATGAGAAGCTGCAGAAGACGGCTAAGGAAGAGATTGAGAAAGGGGCTCTATGATTGATGACTTCAAAATCCCAAAGTTTGTGCTCTAATTTGATGGAATCTAGTTCATTTGATGATGAGGAAGGAGGGGAATAACATTGGAAAAGGCCATGGAAATGGGCTTTTGAGGGGGAAGAGAGGAAGCAAAAGACTCATAATTCAAAAAGGACAAAGCTTCTTTCTCACTATGATTAAGGAGGTCAAAGTCAAGTAGCGTATTAACAATTTCTGGAATGGTCTTGAACTCTAAGGGAATCGTTGGAATACCATTAAGAAGGAAGAGTTTATTAACAATCGAAGGTAGGGTAGAGAAGTAAAAGTTCAGGTTGAAAGTATCTTGGGTGCATCAATCAAAGGAAGGGATGAAAGTAGCTTGTTGAAGGCTTCCAAGAAATCCAATTGGTCTTTTTTGGAGAGGACCAAAAGCTCAATCCAGTCATTCACGGAAGCGATGGTAAAGGCACAATGGGATTTCTTAAAGGAAGTTTGCTTTTCAAAGTCCAGGAGCTTCTTGTAGAAGTCTGGTCCTTTAAACTAAGAGAGGATACAATGTGTGTCCAAAGGAGGAATTGGGATATTGGGTGAGGTAGTAGTATATCCAAGTTTGACAAGGGATGGAATCCATTGATTTTATTAAAATCCAAAATTAGTTAGTATCAAGAGATACAAAGTGCATAACATCCATAAGTAGAGCATGCTAACAAGACCATAACAATTCAATCAGGTGAATAAAAGCTTTTTTCAACATCTACAAATTATTCCATAATGAGGAATTAACTATATGGTACTAGCCCTACCAAGGGCTAGTTGGGAAATACGAGTGTGTTCAAATTTAATACTCCCATCAAAATAGAACCATATAGACAATCCCATCATTAGGATTAAGTGATTAAAAGCACCTAAAATGGATAAAATAGATGTCACACCTTTACATACAAAGAATCTAATGAACTAGTATTCAACCAGGGGATTATTTCATGCAAAACCTCAGATGTGGGATAACAAACTAGTCAATCTTAACCAAATTTGGAATACAAAGTTTAAATGTTGAATCTTTCCAGTAATTTGAGATCTGAGGTGGGGGTCAACTTACCTACCACCATCGAAGAGAAACTAAGTGTTAGAACATCATAGTCTCAAATGAAAAGATAGGTAATGCCTGCTTACCCCGATGGAGTCAACCTAGGGGCCACCTTGAATGATGTGTGGTAAGCCCATAGTGCTGCTAGCAACTTATAATCCCAATCCATGTGGTGCTTGTTCACTAACAGCAAAATAATCCATGTGGCTAGAGGAAGAACAATTTCTCGAAGCAACACGGCAAAGAAAGTGGTAGAGTCAACCAGCATTGTGGGCCTGGCAACCAAACGTAGTAACAAGTCAGGAACACAGACGGGCTACAAGGAGTACAAACGATCTCATGGCTAAGAAATGGTCATGCATTAGAAAGAATGCGATTACGTAGAAAAGGATCTCACGCGACAACATATGTAAACTCTTTATAGCTTATAAGATATTAGCCATAACCAAAAAGCGCCCCAGATCCAAGGTCGAAACAAATCGCAATCGTAAGCATCAAATCAGGTAGCATAAATAGCCAAGAATCTCAGGCTTAAAACCTCATACATAGTTGCCATCCCATGCAAAGTAAGAAGTAAGTAAAAGCCCTGGCCACCACCACATAACTTTCAAGCGTATGCCAATTGAGCATCACCAATACACAAGCAAAAGACAAACGTCCCACTTCAGAGATTGTCATGAGCATGTAAGGGTTGAGGCTTTTGAGATACGCTCTTCAGGTCCATGAAAAGTGCACTAGAGACCAGTCCGTGAGAACAACCGAAGAGGAGCCAAGAGTAGGTAAAGAAAGGGGGCACTGAGTACAGCCAACAGGAGCAAGCAAAAGGCAAGAAGGCAAATCCTCCAAAAGAAGATGAGTTAGTGGTGCAAACCTACACTTCCAATGTATCCATCCAAACATAGAAACCCATTCCCTTGATCAAGGAAGGACCATGTGCATCCCATACCTGTATCCTTTTCATTATAACTAAGGCATGGGTGGTAAAGAAGCTTGTTTTTCATGGTATTGTAATAAGCAAGCTCCATGTATGTTGATGCAACCATATATCCAAGAGCATCAGATTTAAGCTATTGTTAAATATAGCATCATATATTCGAGGTAAGGTAATTAAACCAGATTAATCATTTTCAACGTTCAAACATATTCAAAGAAAACCATATAACACCATATACTACAAAAGAGTAAGTTAAAACATAGAGAGGAGGATGGTATCTTTGAGAAGCTCTTGTATGATGTCTTAGAGCTTACAACAACCACCAAAATGTCATAACAAATACATGCAAAAAGCATAAAGTCAATCCCATTGCATCTGATTCTAATGATATGAAATAAAAAGGAATACACCACAAAACAAAAACTCAAATGCCCATCAGCTCTAGTGTCTCAATCCCAATAGTAGTCATCCTTCTCAAAAAAGGAAGTCTCAGTAGATCATTCATCCCTTAGATTGATTGTACCCTGCATGCCACATAGAATAAACTAGAAATGTAAGTGTATCAATTCATGAGTCAATATCGATAAGTGTGAGTGTGTGAGTGAGTGTGTGAGTTAATATTGATAAGTGTGAGTGAGTTAATATGTGTGTGTGAAGACCAAGATACATGTGTGTGTGTGTGTGTGTGTGTAGATTAAAAAGTCCCATCAATAATTGAGCCATACAATTAATTCCATCAATTGGATAAAAAGTTTTTTTTTAAGGAAAACATATAAGAAAAAAATGTTTAAGACATCTAAGTTGAAAAATGCAATAACCAAAGTTTGCAAAAAAAGTTAAGAATTTTCAATAACATTGAGTCTGACAAACACGATATTGAAAAAAGATGTCGATTCCTCAAGTAGTCCATGTTCCGAGGCCAGGGTCCACTTACCCTACCACCATCCAAACAAACTAGATGTTAAAACATTATAGTTACGATTGGGTAGACAGGTAATGCATGTTTTCCCCGGCTTGTTATCGCTTTACCTAGGAAAATAGACAACCATATGGATTCTTAGATTTTATATATATATATAAAGTTTAAGTCACAAGTGGACTAAGGAGCGAATGAGTGCATGGGTTAAGAAGGGATAAGTGAAGGTATGGGAGGATCAGGGTGCTTGGTGCATGGGCTGATTAAAAAGATACTGTAAAGGAGAGATTTTACGAGGGGTTACTTAAAAGAATAATTCATAGGTGGGGAAGTATACATGTGTGTGTTTTTAGCCGGAAAAGTTTTCGAGACTAGAGGCTAGAAGCTACGTATGGCGACGCTCAAAGGCCATAGAGAAAAGGAGATCAAGAGGGCGAAGGGATGTCATAGGAGAGAGAAAGGAATTAGAAGGGAAAGGAAGGAAAAGGGAGACTATGACACAAGGGGAAAGGGAGAGGGGGAAGAGAAGCATGTACATGATAGGAGGAGGAATGTTGAGATGTAGACATCAAGGGAAGAGAACCATACTTTATTGGAAAGAAGGGAAGAGAGGGAAATATCAAAATACTAGCTAGGTGGCTTTACAAGAATGAGCGTGTCATCAAGGAATAGCCCCTTCCTTTTATAGCCAAGAGAGGGGGTCTCTCCTCATTAATGTATCCTCCCACATGCATGGTGTGTGTGGAAAAGTCTCCCATGTGGGCTAGGTGGGTACGCACTCTCAATTGTGTGCGACAACCCTTTGCCTCAATTTTCCACATAAATCAAGCCCCATATCTTAAGTCTATGATACTCCCTTGGTCTCCTTCCAATTTTATAATATGTTCAAACCTCTAGGAGGACAAGTGGAGGGTTGGCACAAGGAATCTTGCCACCTCATCCTACTTTCCCCATTATTTAACTAGCTCTCTTTGTCCTTCTATACCTCCCCCACATGGGCCTATCTCATATGGAGGGTATAACTCAATATAATAGCCATTTCCACCCATTATATATTGCTTCTCCCATGGACTTTGAGCCATATCTCACTTAATGCATCCTAGGTGGAGGGTGGCACATGGTGGAGCCATGCCACCTTGCATTTTATAATATTACTATTATGGATTATGTACAACACACCTTATGGGTCCTCTTACATGGAAGGGTGGCACATGGTCATGCCCTGCCACCTCAACCTTGGGCCCTATGCACACCATATTTAATTATACTATTGCCACATATACAAACACACATACATATTAATGCCTTTTTCCTTAGACAATTTTAGCCATAACAGTTCCCCCCCCCAGGCAGGGAATGCACAGCATTTCCATGCCTGGGACCATCACGCACAAAGAAAGGCTTGAGGTAACGCTTGTTGATCACCTTCTTGCCATATGGTTCATGCAGCTCGTGAACTTGTACAAACCCATTGCTACGTTCTTTGATGACTTTGTATGGACCAGCCCACAGTGGCAAAAACTTCTTATCCATTTGGTGGTCCAATCTATTATCAAAGCATAGCACAACATCCCCCTCTGCAAAGTGTCTTTCCTATCCCTTGCGAATCTTAGCATCCAATCGGGCCTTTTGTCGATTCTTTTGGATCTCTGTTTGGTGTAGTGCAAGGCGTCGGGTCTCATCTAACTTCTCAAGTTGTATCAATCTGGCCTCAACATGTTCATCTTCTGTCATCCTCTGTTCCTGTGCCAATCTCAAGGCCGGAATCTCTATCTCTAGTGGTAAAACTGCCTCAGTACCATACACCAACTCAAAAGGAGTGTGACCTGTGGATGTTTTATGAGTGATGTTGTAAGCCCACACTGCTTCAGTGACTTTCTGATCCCATTGGCTCCTGTTCCCTGCGGCCATTTTTCCCATGGTTTTACACAGGAGGCCATTGGTCCGCTCTGTTTGACCCATGGAGGTTGGATAATAGATACTAGAAGTGTGATGATCAATGCCCATGCGATCCATGAGTAAATCCACTGCTTCATTTAAGAATGGACTCCCATGGTCAGAGACTATCTCCATGGGTGTCCCAAACCTTGTGCAGATACGTTCAAATATGAAATTTGAAACCGCCTTGCCATTTGCAGCAGAGAGGGCGATAGCTTCAGCCCACTTAGTGACATATTGAGTGGCTACCAAAAGATACTTCTTTTTGCGGGCAGTCATGGGCAAGGGCCCGACAAAATCTATTCCCCACTTCTGAAACGGATGGATGGACATCACTGGGTGATGTTGCCCAGGATGCAAATCCTTCCTACCAAAGAATTGACATGGTTCACAGGTTTTGCAATACAAAGTGACATCGTTGAACAAGGTCGGCCAATAGTATCCAGCATGTAAAATCTTCTTAGCTGTATAGTCACTGGCATAGTGGCCTCCACAAAATCCATCATGATAATGCTTCAATACCTTAGGCACTTCATCTGCATCAATGGCTCGTCTGAGTACCCCATCCATGCCTTGACGGTACAACACCCCATCAAGGAGGGTGTAGCGCCTGCTATCTCTGCGGATCTTCTTTCTCTCATAGCTAGTACTTTCTGAAGGAAAGGAGAAAGCAGTCAAAAACTTGTAGATACCACCATACCAAGGATCCCCAACTTCTATGGCTGCTACAAGGGTTACATCAAGGCACTCCTCTAAATCAATCAAAGCATTCTTCAAGTTGGAACAACCCCCTTTTACAATTTTGAAAGAAAAATCATATTCTTGTAGAACTGCCAACCATTTGGCCAACCGGCCCATGGGATTTGGTGATTGAAGAACCTGCTTTGCTAGACCAGTGCCAGTGAGTATAAAGAAGGACTTTCCAGCCACATAATGCTTAAATTTCTCAATGCAAAACACCAAGGACAATGCATGCTTGTCAGCCTCTGAATAGCGTCGCTCAGTGTCGAGCAATTGTCGAGAAGCAAATCGAACGGGGTACATGAACCGATCCTCCCCTTGCTGGAGAAGAATACCTGCCAGAGTGTGCTCACCAAACCCAGGATTGATATAGAAGGTCTTTGACCAGTCTAGATTGCGTAGAATGGGTTCTGAAGCCAGAGCATTCTTGATTTGTGCAAAACCATGATCACAATCCTCATCCCAGGAAAAATCAACCCCATCTTTTAATAGCATAGTCATGGGCCGTGTCAAAGAAGCATACTGATCAATGAAGCGGCGATAGTATCCTGCTAGATTGACAAATGAGCGTACCTGACGTTTGGTTGTAGGTGGGGAGAGTTTGAGGATGGCTTCTACCTTCTCGGGGTCAGGCTTGATGCCCTCGGATGAGACAACATGTCCCAATAACCTCCCTTGAGTGGCTCCAATGGTGCATTTCTCAGGGTTGAGACTGCCATTTGCATCATTGACCCTTTGGAAGGCCAATCTAACCTTCATGATGTGCTCCTTACGTGATGAGAATATACAGAAATCATCTAAAAACACCTCCAAGAAATCCCCCAAATAAGGAGCAAACACCATCTGCATAAATCTTTGAAAGGTAGCAGGAGCATTGGTGAGGCCAAATGGCATTACCTTGAATGCAAATGTCCCCCAGGGCGTGGCAAATGTGGTTTTAAGCACATCTTCCTCGGCAATTCTAATTTAATAAAACCCAGAGTAACCATCACAGAAAGTATACATCTCATGACCACATACCTTCTCAAGAATGAGGTCTTGAAAGGGTAGAGGATGATGATCCCTCTTGGTGGCAGCATTGAGCTTCTTATAGTCGATGCAGACCCGCCACTTGTTGTTTTTCTTTGGGATGACAACTACTGGTGAAACCCATTCAGTATTGTGAACTGGAACAATAAACCCAGCCTCTACAAGCTTCTGCAACTCTGAGCGCAAAGCGTCGGTCTGCAGGGGCCCTAATCTCCGATACTTCTGAGCCACAGGCTTTGCATCAGGCTTCAACTCTATCTTGTGCTCTTTGGCAGTCACATGGCGAAGGTGGTGGTAGCTAGAGTTGCAAAGAGGTCAGGGAAATCTTTGAACATGTCAAGAAACTCATCTTTCTCACCTGGAGTGAGGTCTGGAGAAAGCATTGATTCGAGCTGTTGAGGACTAGCTGTTATCTTTTCTGCAGGTGGTAGGGTCGGAGACACCCCCATCATGTAGACTTCCTCCTCTGAGAATTCCTCCCCCTCGTCTGATTCTTCCATGGACTCAGACACTGAAGATGAGAGAGTATCACTGTCATGCTCCTCTTCTTCTTCCGGTTCCATGGCACCAGGTTGCACTGGGATCTTCTCCTTGGAAGCACCAAAAGACATGTGTCCTGTCTTCCAATAGCTGACTGCATCACTCTTTCTCAACCATGGTCTCCCGAGTATGGCTGGGTAACTTCTGCCTGTATCTTCAATGTCCACTACATAGAAATTGACAGTGGTGGTCAATCCATTGACAGTGATGGGCAAGTCCTCAATGACTCCCATGGTGGAGAGTCGTCGACCATCTGCTACCTTGATTCGAGTGGAGGAACGCCTTGTACATTTCAAATTCAATTTCTTCATGATGCGGGGCACCATGATATTACATGCAGCTCCCCCATCAACACACACATTTTTGACATGGCAATTATCTATGATGACATCTACTGTGTGTGGGTGCCGATCAATTTCTTCAGAGATAGAAGATACCTCTCGTACCTTTCCCTTTTTCTTGCTCTTCCTTGTTGAGAGACCTTGCTGCAGCTCACATCTCACCTTAGGGCTTAATGCTATTAGTTGAGGGAGTGTGATGCTCAAAGACCGATGAGCAAGGTCCTGAACGACCGAATAGTCCTCTTGCCCTGAGCCGATGGGAAAATCCGAGGGTGACCACTTCCTCCTGCGAGATCTTTTAGTCTTCTCGGTTGGTGGGTCTGCCATCTCAGCATCTGAGGGCTCTGAGAAGGACACCTTCTTCCTGGGGCGGCCCGGTCCACGGTTTGGAGAGGGGTCCGAGGTAGCACGAGTTCTTTTCCCGAGATCAAGCATCTCCACATCAGAATCCTCCGTGCCCGACTCACTTAGAAGATTCACCCTTGGAATATTGGGGCATTCTGTGCGATAATGACCCTTCTGGTGGCACTCGTAGCATACAACATTAGCACAATCTCTTGGAGGGCGGTTGGCTTGATTTCTGATGCCCACCATCTCAAGCCGAAGATCATTCAGGGCCTTGGCTAGGTCATTGACTCCAGGTTCTGTTGCAGGGGAGGCCTCTTTAGTTGGAGGGGCCACGGAGTAGAGAGGAGGGGAGCTCGTGGGCGAGGCTGGGGAAATCTTCGAGGCGGAGGATGAGGATATCCACCTTGTTGAGGGTAAGCATCTAAGGGAGGACCATACATTTGAGGTGGAGGCGGTGGATACATCCCTGATGAGGGGTGGGGGTATGCCCCTGAGTTAGACCCCCCAGGTTGTTGTTGCAGGAATTGAGGGGGTTGTGGAGGGACAATCATCTTCTTTGAAGCGGGATCAGACTGAACTTTATCAAACTTTTGAGCAATCTCATGTGCTAGCACCATAGATTCTGGATTCTCCCATTTAAGCTTGAGGCGGAATTCATCACTCGCTCCTGCTACAAGGTAGCCCAGCACATGCTGAGTCATTCCAGCTCGAAACCCGGCATTGTCCTCCTGTGTGGCAATCAAACGGTCCAGGAGCACGGCCGCTCGATCCACATATCGACGCGCCGTCTCACCTTCTGACTGCTTCAAATTTGCCACCTGCAGGTACACATTCTCCGGCTCTTCTTCTTTGCCGAAATACTCAATTATTGCTGCTGTCAACCTTGGCCAGCTTTGGCGAACATCTTCGGCTTGCTTCTCATACCACACTTGAGCCAAACCTTCTAGAAATGTGGGAAGAACCAATAGCCATCTGTCTTCTGTAAGAAAGTTGAGAGAAACACAACGGCGCTTGAAAGCCACAAGATACTCATTTGGATTTTCTTCTACCCGTCCACAAAACACGGGAACGTCAGCCATGCTTGAAAGATAGAAAAGAGGGGCTTATCTATGGAAGAACAATAGTAAGAGGAAGCTTGAACTGAAAATCGGGTGAAGATACATCCAAAAAGCACACATAGGTAGGGTAGGGTGTGACTAGTGTAGTGTGAAATATTACACGAGAAGAATCTTCAGCATAGAATAGCTCATAGACAATCTTAAAAGGACCAATCCTCATGATATCACATTGATCATTACATGCGAGGATTAGAGGTGCGGCGTTGCATGAGGTTGTTCATCAAGGCAAACAAGAATGCCATGACAAAGGTCAGCAATTGGAGAGCTTGCACATCACCTTCAGCTTCTTCCAGTTCTTGTAGTCGCCATTCTATTTCTTCAAGGGGTGTGCGGTCTGGCATCCTTCTTTTGAGCAATGTCCTTGAGAACCCTCCTGATGATCTTCCGAAGTCGGTGAACTCGTATCAAGTATGCCCAACACTTAGTTTCATGATGACCACAACCTTTGCATTCCTTACAAACAATCACCCTCCTTCGTGGCTTGCGGCTTTGTTGGGGTGGCGCTTCCACTCGCGTCATGCGTGATTGAAATACAAGCTTCACGTGCCAAGAAATCAGCAACAAGATTTCGAGCTCAAGGGATATGCTGAATTTTTACCTCTTCAAATTGGTTGCAAAGTTCCAAGGCTTATTGATGTCGTGGAACCAAGCCTTTGCTCCGCACCTTCCACCTTCCACTAACTTGTTCACACACTAGTTGAGAATCTCCTTGCACCTCCAATTGCTTGGCATGATGTTCTTGTGCCTTTTGTAGCCCAAAAATGAGCGCCGAGTACTCAGCTTGATTGCAAGTACTTGCGGGCGAAGACTTGCTGTAACAAAACTCCTCACCACCCGGCGAAGTGAGCTTCACACCCACACCTGCCGCCTTGGTCGAAGGTTTGTAAGCTCCATCAAATTGAAGAATCCAAGATGTCATCACACCAAGACGAGAATTCGGACATCCCAAGTTTCTCGGTAGTCCAAGATAGGTAGGAGGAGAGGGTGGGGAGAATTCAACACTTGAGCCAAACGTTCGGCACCAAATAAACTTGCAATTCTTTGTTGATAGTTTATCTTAAGCCCAAAAAGAATTACAATTTGAAGCTCGAAATGAGGCACAAAAGGTTGATTAGGTACAAATGGATTCCTTGGCCGAAACATTACCCGAGGCCTAGAAACCTTTGTAATGAGATTGTAAATAAACCATTCAGGACGAGCTTTTTCATAGGAATCAACAGGCAGATGCGCCAAATCTCTCCCCAAGCTTGGGGAGCATCCCACCCTTCGAAGAAGGAAACCGTTTTGATTACTCTGAAGCAGCAAGTAGTTCGATCACCGCACAATGAGTAGAAGTAAAGTCAAAATCCTCCCAGCGTATCAGTAGTTCGTCACCATGAATCATCCACGGTGTGTCATTCCTCCCGTCATCACCATCAATAATGCACTGGACAATCAGCCGTTGAAGGTCGACATGAAGATCAAGGAAGACATCTCGTGCATTGGTAGCTGTAAGGTGCGGAGGAACAGGCACCAATTCCTTAAACGCGTCGAAAAGTGACATAAATGTCCACTCTTCTCGTGAGGCGTGCGTCCGTGAAGTGAGCTTGGAGAAGTTCTGAATTGGCGATCTAGCAAGAGAAGTGGATAGAGCACATAAAATGAAATATTTTTGCTTTTTACAGCAAGAGCAAACTCCTTGCGGTTAGCGAGTTACAGCTCCCGGAATTTTAATATATGAACAAAAATCATTACATTTTTACCACTTCCAACTTGTTGGCCCAATGATAAGACTTTCTTTTGTGAAGGGGGAGGTCTTGGGTTCCAATCCTACTCTTTAATAAAAAGAGAGGAGAGGAGAGGAGAAGGAGAAGAGAAAGAGAAAGAGAAGAAGAAAAGAGATAGGGGGGGCGCGGGATCTGCTGTTACTCTTTTGCAGGGGCTCAGAAAACAGACCGTGACCAGAGCAGCAGTCCAGAGAACTGTCGCGCAGAAAAAACAGTCCGCAACTAGAGAACTGTCGCGCAGAAAAACAGTCCGCAACCAGAAACCTTGGCAGTCCACAGACTGTCGCGCAGAAAACTGTCCGCAACCAGAAGTCGCAGCAGTCCAGAGAACTGTCACACAGGTGACGCAAAAATCGGATGCATGCGTAGTAGCTTAGGAAGAGCACAGATGGTATAGTTTTGTTGATGTAACTCGTACGAAAAGAAGATTCGCCACCAGCCGTGGAGATTCGTATCCCAGCAGCCACACCAAAACTTTTAGCCAGAAAAGTTTTCGAGACTAGAGGCTAGAAGCTACGTATGGCGACGCTCAAAGGCCATAGAGAAAAGGAGATCAAGAGGGCGAAGGGATGTCATAGGAGAGAGAAAGGAATTAGAAGGGGAGGGAAGGAAAAGGGAGACTATGACACAAGGGGAAAGGGAGAGGGGGAAGAGAAGCATGTACATGATAGGAGGAGGAATGTTGAGATGTAGACATCAAGGGAAGAGAACCATACTTTATTGGAAAGAAGGGAAGAGAGGGAAATATCAAAATACTAGCTAGGTGGCTTTACAAGAATGAGCGTGTCATCAAGGAATAGCCCCTTCCTTTTATAGCCAAGAGAGGGGGTCTCTCCTCATTAATGTATCCTCCCACATGCATGGTGTGTGTGGAAAAGTCTTCCATGTGGGCTAGGTGGGTACGCACTCTCAATTGTGTGCGACAACCCTTTGCCTCAATTTTCCACATAAATCAAGCCCCATATCTTAAGTCTATGATACTCCCTTGGTCTCCTTCCAATTTTATAATATGTTCAAACCTCTAGGAGGACAAGTGGAGGGTTGGCACAAGGAATCTTGCCACCTCATCCTACTTTCCCCATTATTTAACTAGCTCTCTTTGTCCTTCTATACCTCCCCCACATGGGCCTATCTCATATGGAGGGTATAACTCAATATAATAGCCATTTCCACCCATTATATATTGCTTCTCCCATGGACTTTGAGCCATATCTCACTTAATGCATCCTAGGTGGAGGGTGGCACATGGTGGAGCCATGCCACCTTGCATTTTATAATATTACTATTATGGATTATGTACAACACACCTTATGGGTCCTCTTACATGGAAGGGTGGCACATGGTCATGCCCTGCCACCTCAACCTTGGGCCCTATGCACACCATATTTAATTATACTATTGCCACATATACAAACACACATACATATTAATGCCTTTTTCCTTAGACAATTTTAGCCATAACTGTGTGTGTGTGTGTGTGTGTGTGTGTGTGTGTGTGTGTGTGTGTGTATGTGTGGCCCATCCCCAACCCAGAGGGTAAGATGACATGGTGGGGAGTAAGCCCACCATGTGGAAGTTACTCTCCACCTACTGATAAAATAAGTGAATAAAAGTGGATCTGTATGATAAGTGTCAAAATAAAAAGTTATTCCAATAATAATTCCATTTTATACTTTTGCAAAATAGATATAAAGGTTAGTAAAAACTAAGGCAGATTAAAAAATGACTAGGGATTTTCCATGCTAAAGAATTATCCATGGATGTGAATTAATTGTATGGCACTAGCCTGCTAGCTGGGAAATCAAAGTGTATGTTTATATTAAAAAGTCCCATCAATAATTGAGTCATACAATTAATTCCATCAATTGGATAAAAGGTTTTTTTATAAAGAAAAACATATAAGAAAAAAATGTTTAAGACATCTAAGTTGAAAAATGTAATAACCAAAGTTTGCAAAATATTTCACCAAAATTAAGAATTTTCAATAATATTGAGTTTGACAAACACGATATTGAAAAAAGATGTTGAATCCTCAAGTAGTCCACGTTCCAAGGTCAGAGTCCACTTACCTGCCACCATCTAAACAAACTAGATGTTAGAACATCATAGTTACGATTGGGTAGACAGATAATGCCTATTCTTCCTGGCTTGTTATCGCTTTACCTAGGAATATAGACAACCATATGGATTCTTAGATTTTTTATATATATATATATATAAAGTTTAAGTCACAAGTGAACTAAGGAGCGAATGAGTGCATGGGTTGAGAAGGGATTAGTGAATGTATGGGAGGATTAGTGTGCTTGGTGCATGGGTTGATTAAAAAGATAGTGTAAAGGAGAGATTTCACAGGGGGTTACTTAAAAGAATAATTCATAGTTGGGGAAGTACACATGTGTGTGTGTGTTTGTGTGTGTGTGTGTGTGTGTGTGTGTGTGTGTAAAGAAATAAGTGTTTCTGTGAGATACATTTACTAAATCAAAATTTGAATATGTGTGTGTGTGTGTGGCCTACCCCCAACCTAGAGGGTAAGACCACATGGTGGGGAGTAAGCCCACCATGTGGAACTTACTCCCCACCTACTGATAATAAGTGATAAAAGTGGATCTGTATGATAAGTGTCAATATAAAAAATGACTCCAATAGTAAATCCATAAATCACTTCTGCAAAATAGATATAAAGGTTAGTAAAAACTAAGGCGGATTAAAAAATGAGTAGGGATTTTCCATGCTAAAGAATTATCCAATGGATGTGAATTAATTGTATGACACTAGCCCGACCTAGCTGGGAAATCAAAATGTGTGTTTATATTAAAAAGTCCCATCAATAATTGAGCCATACAATTAATTCCATCAATTGGATAAAAAGTTTTTTATAAAGGGAAACATATAAGAAAAAAATGTTTAAGACATCTAAGTTGAAAAATGCAATAACCAAAGTTTGCAAAAAATTTCACCAATATTAAGAATTTTCAATAATATTGAGTTTGACAAACACGATATTGAAAAAAGATGTCGAATCCTCAAGCAATCCACATTCCAAGGTCAGGGTCCACTTATCTACCACCATCCAAACAAACTAGATGTTAGAACATCATAGTTACGATTGGGTAGACAGATAATGCATGTTCTCCCTGGCTTGTTATCGCTTTACCTAGGAAAATAGACAACCATATGGATTCTTAGATTATATATATAAAGTTTAAGTCACAAGTGGACTAAGGAGCAAATGAGTGCATGGGTTGAGAAGGGATTAGTGAAGGTATGGGAGGATTAGTGTGCTTGGTGTGTGGGTTGATTAAAAAGATAGTGTAAAGAAGAGATTTCACGAGGGGTTACTTAAAAGAATAATTCATAGTTAGGGAAGTATGCATGCATGTGTGTGTGTGTGTGTGTAAAGAAATAAGCGTTTCTCTTAGATACATTTACTAAATCAAAATTTGTATGTATGTGTGTGTGTGTGTGTGTGGCCTACCCCCAACCCAGAGGGTGACACCACATGGTGGGGAGTAAGCCCACTTTGTGGAACTTACTCCCCACCTATACTATGATAATAAGTGAATAAAAGTGGATCTGTATGATAAGTGTCAAAATAAAAAATGATTCCAATAGTAAATCCATAAACCACTTCTGCAAAATAGATATAAAGATTAGTAAAAACTAAGGCAGATTAAAAAATGACTAGGGATTTTCCATGCTAAAGAATTATCCAATGGATGTGAATTATTATATGGCACTAGCCCCCGACCAAAGGCTAGTTGGGAAATCAAAATGTGTGTTTAGATTAAAAAGTCCCATCAATAATTGAACCATATAATTAATTCCATCAATTGGATAAAAAGTTTTTTTTAAAGGAAAACATATAAGAAAAAAATGTTTAAGACGTCTAAGTTGAAAAATGTAATAACCAAAGTTTGCAAAAAAATTCACCAAAATTAAGAATTTTCAATAATATTGAGTTTGACAAACATGATATTGAAAAAAGATGTCGAATCCACTTGCCTGGCATCATCCAAACAAACTAGATGTTAAAACATCATAGTTACGATTGGGTAGATAGGTAATGCCTATTTTCCTCGGCTTGTTATCGCGTTACCTAGGAATATGGACAACCATATGGATTCTTAGATTTTATATATATATATATATATATATATAAAGTTTAAGTCACAAGTGGACTAAGCGAATGAGTGCATGGGTTGAGAAGGGATTAGTGAAGGTATGGGAGGATTAGTGTGCTTGGTGTGTGGGTTGATTAAAACAAGTGTTTGTGAGTTGACTATAGAAGAAAGAGTTCTCAGTTATCCTTTGTGTTTTCTTGTCATTTCATGCAATTCATTTTCTTCGCCATTTCAGGCAATTCTAGCTAGTCTTCCTTCAATCTATCAAAGGGAAAAATCTTCTTTCGTGTTATTACTCTATCAAAGGGAAAAATCTTTACTCTCCTCGAGTTCTTTGCCAATAACTCTCTGGGGCGTCTCCATATATTAATAAACATAAGCAATGAAAGGTATATATAGAGACTTATAACAAAAGGAGGTTCAGAATCATTAAACCACATTTATGGGGAAAACATCTTATAAAGGGAAGATAGAATATAGCCAAGACCCAAGATCTTCTCTTGCTAAAGAGAAAATGCAACTGCCATCTCTAATCTCATAAATTACTTTAGCAACCATATCCTCATGCTACCATAAAGGCTATAGATCAAGTAAAGATGGAATAAAACTATATGGCATGTTATAAGCAACTATCATAACACATTGAAAATAGCATCTCTTTAACAAGATAAAAAATCCAAAACCTTAGGGAATTCTAAAGAGTATCCAAGGGAAATTCCTCTTGGTCAATTAGCTATGTAAATGGTAGAATAGAAAGGGGGATCAACAATGAAGTGACTATGAAAAAGGGAAGCATCATCTCCAACTCTATGCTTCTAGCCACCTAGGTCATGAATACATACTCACTGGTCGACCACTTTACATAAATCAGTAAGGTCATTTTCTCCGAGAGTATAGTAAAACATATGGAATAAGAAGCATCAGAGGTATCTAAGCCTCTTCTATGTCTGTCATGTAGCTCTGAATCAAAGCTTGTGAGTAAAAAGAGTTGAAGGAGTTCGAGCATAAGGTAGTTTGCTTTTTAGATTGCTAGAAATCTTAGAAGGATCTCTCAACTCGTTTAAAGTAAAGGCATATAGCAAGTATGGTGGGAATCAACCCTTGGATTCAAAACATCCAAAACATGAGACACAATGAATCTTTCCAGATACAGCTAGTAGCAAAGAAAACGTAGTATCTACGATTGAATTCAAAACGTCCAAAACATGAGATATAATGAAGCTTTCTAGATAGAGGGTGAGGGGGGGGGGATAATGTAAAAAAGGTTTTTTAAGATTTTGATGAAAAAATAAGGAACGGGGGGAAGAAAGATAATATATAAAGGGTTGTAAGAGAGATAGTGATTAAAGTTTTAATGTGAGAAATTTTAGTATTTATAGGGGGATTATAAGCAGAAGTTTTTTGGAGGGAAGTTTTAAGGGGATAATGAAAAAAAAAAGTATATATATATATATATATATATATATAAAGAAAAAAGAGAATAATATGAAAAAATCAAAGAAACAAAGGCCATATAAGGGGATGTTTATAAAGGAAGAACGAAAGGTTGGGCTATAGAAAGGAGATGTTTAGGATAATGGAAGTTTTGGAAGGAGAGAGGGGAGCATAACCTACACATAAATTAACCTACAAACTAACTATAACTTTATTAACTAAACACATCTACCAAAACTATAAATAGGCCAATAAGGTCAAAAAACTATCCAACAACCACCAAAAAGCCATACTTAGCTCAAAAAGCAGCCCAAAAATTTATAGGGCCAAAGAATTAGAAAAAGGGGGGGCCAATGAACCAGTGAGCTATAAACATAAAAAAGTGAGAGGGGGGGTTTTGAGAATATATATACTAAGAGAGAGGCGGGGAGGGAAGAAATTAGATATTTAGAGAGGAGGTGGAGGATGTAAAAAACAAAATAGTAAAAGGTAGGCCCTGGACTCAAACCTATAAGTCCATGGCAGCTATGCAAAGAGGTACTCAAAAAGAGAGGCAAGCTAGAGGGTTTTTAAAACTGTAGACATGCCACATGGGGTTTCGAGAGTCAGTCTACAACGTACAACTAATGAGCAATGGGGCCGCACTGCTATGGGGTAGACTATAGGATAGTAGGAGGGTCAGAATGGAGCGTACGAGTGGGGAAGTAAGGTCTACACAAGGTAGGGGAGAAGAGACTGGCCAGTTAGGGGGCAGTGAAAATAGTGTAGAGGGAGAGGCTTGGAGTCATGAATGAGGGGGGTACTTGTTGGTAGAGGGGCTTTAAATAGGGAGAGGTGAGAGAAGCCGGGGAAGTCGGGTGGGAAGGAAGCTCGAAGATCAAGAAAAAGGGCAGCGTATCATTACTAGGACCAACAATCGAGAAGTCGAGCGTTGGGGGGTTGATTGGAATAGTGAATAATGAAAAAAATAGCACTATATATTAGGTTAAAAAAAGGATGAAAGGTTTAGGAAATCTAGGATAGATTAAAAAGACAAAGGGGAGAGAGAGTAGATATGGGAAATTAATATAGGGAATAGCGTAATTAAAAGAAAAACATAATAGGTTTAGAGGATTAAAAAAACTTTAGAAGAGATACCATGTAAGAAGGGGGTTTTTTGGAGAAAAGACAACAGGAAAGGGGGAGAATTTTAGAAATGAAAAAAGGGGGTTTTTTGAAAAACAAGGTTTTTTAATTGGGAGGTAAAACTTAACATTTGGAACAGTCGAAAGAGAACATGAAGAGACAAAGAAAAAATAGAAGATTAGCAATTTTTAAGTTTACACATATTCTAAGCTTCTTGTTGCGTTTAGGTACAATGACAATGGGTGAAGCTCGACGAAGTTGTTTCCTAATGAAAACCAATTTTTCTTCCTCCCCTTCAAGGGCAAGGTTTATTGTGCATGTTTTTGTTAGTCCCTCATAGATTGGAGTTTCTCCAATGCTATTGATTTCTTGAACTTCAGATTCTCTGAGTGGTCTTGGCATTGCCATTGGCGCACTGCCACTTGTATAATTCTTGAAGTATTCCGGCACTTCTCGAAGATCGGCCTCTGATGGGGTTGAACTAGCCTGACATGTGTCATGTGTACTAGGTGGCATAGTTGCATTTATTAATTTGTTAGGCTCTTCTTGACCTTTTTCTGAAGTCTCTTGATCAAGCTTCATCCGTACATGTGGCTTATATTTTTGAAACTTCTTACGTTGGGAATTGTGGGGTAACTTTTCCACTAGTAAGGTGTTTCCAAGTAAGGGTTCATTTGCTGCACAAACTCCTTCCAGTCCCTCAGGGTACCATTCAAGAGGTGGTAATTCTGATTTTCAGGGAGCTGACTTTGCAAGGTACAATTTGACAATCCTTGATTGGACTTGTTCGAATTCATTAAAGTTCTCAGCCTTGGCTTTTTTGCGATTTCCTCCAGCTTTCTTACAGGATCTTCTGTTGTTATTCAACTTTGGAGGTTCAACTTTTGGGAGCTCAACTGCCATTAGGGCATGTAGAATGGCTAAGTCATTATCAAATATTTGACCTTTAATTTCAGCATTCTCAGCCTCTGTTGCAAGGTTCCACAATGAAATCAAGGTCACTTTCTTGCGATAGTTTTGTAAGGAGAAAATGATTCCGTAGACACTAGAGGGGATGAGGATATTGAGATAAGGAGATCAAGATGTGGAGGACTTGCAAAGAGTTTCAATGGTTCAAAGAGTTCCAGTGGTTCAATGACTAGAAATGGAGGTGTCGAATGAGTATTTTATTAATAGCCCACCAACCAAGGATGTGTCAACTCTAGTGGCAATGGTACAAAGTCACTTTACCCTTGAATGACCTGATCAGTCTGG
Source organism: Dipteris shenzhenensis (assembly GCF_047967505.1). Taxonomy (NCBI): domain Eukaryota; kingdom Viridiplantae; phylum Streptophyta; class Polypodiopsida; order Gleicheniales; family Dipteridaceae; genus Dipteris; species Dipteris shenzhenensis. The sequence goes on from NC_141620.1 coordinate 48,572,918, forward strand.
CAATCTGGGAAGGTGATTCAGAACTATAAGGGGGAACAGTGAAACACAAATGATCATCCAAGAGTAAGGGAAAATCCAAAACAATAGGAAAATCTGAGTCATCATTGGTACGGGTACCTTCTTCATGTTCATTATCCCACTCGAGGTCAGCCATAAAGAATGGCATCTCTAGATTGATTGGTTCTTCATGTGGAGTGGAGGATCTACTTGTAGCACCTTAGCATCTATATGTGAGAAGATGGGGTCTAATGAATGGCAGTTGTCGATGGTTGCCAATGTTTGTATCCAGTTATTGACATTGCTTTGTGAGTCACCTGCTATGGCATGCTATTGCAAGGGAGCTGATTTGCTTGTGATTCTTATTGAAGATGTGTCATCCAATGCTCTAGGCACAATTAATTTAATAGCTCATGTCCCCTCATTCACCTTGACTATGGTGTCATGATTCTGGATTGTCAATCTATCAGTTCCCCAGTCATGGAGGATTGATGCTTCCCATAACCAAGGACGGCCCAGTAAGATTTGATAGGATTTTTTGGGGGGATCCAAGATTGTGAATTGAAGGGAAAAGCAGACTCTTGTGATCTTTGTAGACACACCATTTACTATTCCCAAGGGTTTAGCCCATGAATCATCGGCAAGGCGTATGTTCAAATTAGCCTTTTGCATTGGTGGGAGATCCCATTCTTTGTAGAGCTCCTTTGATAGGACATTTACACCTGCTCCACCATCACTATGGCTTGGACTTCATTATATGCCTTGAGGATCAAAGGCATAGTAATGTTGCATATGTCATCTCTCTCACCCATCCGCACAGGGATGTCTTCGATGTTGTTCATAGGTGGAGGGGGATTTGCGATTTCAATCCATCCTTTGAAACTCTCCCAGAGATTGGGACAATTCCTTAAGAGGATTCTGATGGGAATTGACACAGGGCAACTCAGGATGCTAGAGAGTGTAGCTCCTTCAAGTTGACATGGCGGTACCTTATGTTGTGGAGTCTCTTGTTGGAACAAAGGCTTGAGTACAATATCAATACTTTGTGGGGCCAAGTCATGGATTGGGTCTTGAGCTTGTTTCTCAGCCTCAAATTGAGCTTGTTCATTTTGTACCCATTGTTGAAGTGCCTAAAAATGAGCCTTCTCCACCGCTGCATTTGGGTATGGAGCTTCTTTTATTTGAGGCTCAAGAGTTGATGTGGATGAGCTAGGTTGCTCATTGCTTTGTGGAGGTGGAGGCACTTGTGCTTTCTTTTTCAGAAGTCGCTTTGGTTGGATTGGAATGTTAGGGTCCTTGGTGGCCTCATTCTATTGGCATGTAATTACATTTACAGGTCATGATTTTACACTTGCCAGGACCTAGACTTTGATGGTCCAACCCAATGATGCCGATGGGGATGTCAGGCTTAATTTTTGTTTGTTCTGGGACCTTATTTTTCATGGGACAATCCATACAGGCATGTCCTATGCCACAATCTCTGCAGAGTGGTTGGAAAGTAGCTGGGCTACCACGATGAGGGCACTCTGCGATCCGGTGATTTTCTCCACAACCGTAGCACTTGATTGGTGTGCGATATGTGTTGGGATGTACTTGATTTGCATAAACTAGTATTAGACACTCTGCACCTTCTACATAGTACAATGGGTACTCTGCTTCATACTCAAATGGCAAGTCTACTTCCTCGGCTTGTAATTGATGTATTGGAACTATCTGAGGAACTGAATTTGGTGCTCTTGGATATGGTCATGGATTCGGATTCCTGAGTAGTTGTGGGACTTGTGTCCAAATGGGAACAAGATTTAGCCTCAAAGCTAGGGGTGCTTGTGCAAGTGCCGGTTGCCTGTATACTGGCATGGGTGCCGCTTGGTATTGTTGAGGTCAAGGCGGGTTGTTGCGCATGTTGAAGATGCAACTGTTCTCATCATGGCCACTGATGATGCAAATATGGCACCACAACCTTGGCGATGGATTTGCTTGTGCAGTGATCGTGGCTCTTAGGACCTGGCACTCATTTGTTGTATGATTGGCCATGCAATGTGGACACCAGACATTTTCTCACCGTGGATATGTCTAAGTTGGTAGTTGAGACAAGTGAAATTTTGTTCCATGGCCTGCATCATGTCTTCTTTCAGCTTCAAGGTCATGGCCTCTAGGCAATCTTCATTTGATGTTTTGGTAGTGGCCTTTGATTTGCCCTTTTTCGAGTGCTTATCTCATGTACTAGATCTCCCATCATCACTGCTAGTGTCTGAGTCAGTCATGCCATCCTCGATATCAATGGCTGCCGCATGAGCAGCACTGAACGTTTCATCGCTGCTTATCTTTTTCATATCCTTTTGGATTTTCTTTCTTAGTCTGGCAATGAACCATGCTGTGAGGTACTTTGCATCTAGGTGTGGGTCACATTTGGCGATTAATCTTTTCATCTTGCCCAAGTACATGCATACATCTTCTCGTCGGCCTTGTTCGATCTTGCTTAGTTGGAGAGCGGGATCATCTTGTAGCCTCTCTGTATGAAAGCATCGTTTAAATTCTATTTGAAGTAGGTCCCATGTGGCACGCTCTTCCACTAAAAAGTCGAGGTACCATTCAGACACTTCATCAGTTAAGGCCATGGGAAACCAAGCTACCTTAGTTTCATGGAATTGATCTCCACTTGCGCGGCATGCGGCATCAAAATGCTGGAGGAATCGAGCTAGATCTCCCCTACAACTATATTTGGGAAGTTTCAGTTTTCCCAAGGGGCATCTGCCTTGATTGTTATTATTTCTTCGATTAAAGAAATTGTCAGCCTCTGCATCGAGGTCGATATCCCCATCATTGTCGCGACGACGTCCAGCCATGTTGGGGCGTGGAGGAGTTAAAGGGAGTGATTGAATTTTTGGGGGGGATTCGAGTAGAGGATTGTGAGGGTCGGTGGTTGCAACAGAGTTGTATGTGGATTTGGCAAGCATTGGAGTCAGAGGCGTGAGCCAAAACATAGCTGCATGTAAATTGGGCGAGATTTGCCAAGGTTGTCTTTGCCACAAGTGCGGGTGTGGATGTAGTTTTATTGGGAGGGTTAGAGTGGTATTAGTTTGTGTAGGGACTATCGTGTTAATAATGTACCTAAGATTGTCCTACATGTGTAGGGAACTATGCCGGTGTAGACGGATCATTAATCGAAGGTCACAGCGTGAAGATATGAGCGAATTTATGCAAAACGAGGCCCACACGTGGGTGCAAATGAGCGAGTGCTAGGGATACCGAAATGGTGTGCAATGGGTTGGAAAAATACCCCATAGTGTGGTGTTTTCATGTGTGAAATCTGGGTTCAAACGGGGTCTAGTTTGGGTCTTAAACGGATGAGTTATAAGGGGTTAAAGTAGGGGTAAAATTTTCTTTGGGGGGGGGGTGTCCTAAGGGTGATGTGAAGGACTTTAAGTCCAACTCAGGGGTTGTAACTGACCCAGTTTAGTTGACCTAACTAGCCCAATTAGTGTAACTAACCTAACTATCTAGTTAGATGCTCCCCTGCATACCCCCTCCCTTTTGTCCCCTTTCCCCTTCCCCCCCCTGCTTGAACCGCCCCCCTGTACCGCCGTTGGGGAAGCCCCCCCCCCACAGTATAAAAAAAAACTAACCCAAAGCTAACCCTAGGTTAGTATTAACCTAGGCTAGGTTAGTTTTACCCTAGGTTAGTATTAACCTACACTAGGTTAGTTTTCACCTTAGTTAGGTTAAGTTAAAGTAGGTTAGGTTAGGTTAGGTTAGTTTTAACCTAGGTTAGTATTAACCTAGGTTAGGTTAGTTTTGGCCTTAGTTCAGTTAGTTCTCACCTTAGTTAGGTTAGTTTAACTATTAGTTAGTTACACTACCTAGGTTAGTTAAACTAACTATGGTCAGTCTAACCATCACTAGGTTAGGTTAGACTAATTGAAGGTGGGAGGGGGTGGTGGAGATGGAGGGGGGAGGGGGGGAGGTGGGAGGGGGAGATGGAGGGGAAAGGAGATGGGGGGAAAAGGGGGGAGGAGGTGGTGGAAATGGAGGGAGGGGGGGAAGGTGGTGGTGGAGATGGAGGGGGGGAGGGGGAAGGGGGTGGTGGAAATGGAGGGGGGGAGGGGGGAGGGGGTGGTGGAGATGGAGGGGGGAAGGAGGGAGGGGGAGGGTGGAGATGGAGGGGGGAGAAAAGACGGGGGGAGGGGGTGGTGGAGATGGAGGGGGGAAAGGGGGAGAGGGTGGTGGAAATGGGAGGGGGAAAAAAAAGAGAAGAAAAACTTGACGGACGGAAATCCAAAGGGAGGAAGAGGTGGTCACCTGAGCGCTCTCCAAGTCTTTCTCGATGTAACAAGATTGTTTAGGAACAATGGACAGTGGGTGGATGGCTTGGTTATCGCTGCGAGATGGGCTCGAAGTCACTTACAATGTGAGGATGGGAGTAAGGTGGTGGTCGATGGAGAGGGAGGAGTGTCTTGCATAGGGCTCGGAATGAAGAAGAGGATGGAGGCAAAATCTAAAAGATGAAGAATGAGGGGGTGGAGTGGGTTTTTATAGGAAATGAGTTTAGGTTTAGGGTTAAACCCTAAACTCTTCCCGAGCCGTATCTTGTTATGGATAGCTCGGTTTGCTCTTCTACAAAAAGGTGAAATGATCGTAATTGCAAGCTCTACACATTCGTGTCCACTACCTAGCCTGATTGTTTGTCAAGTGGCTTTTATTTAAGAAATAAAGAAAAATTATTAAGGTAGTAACCCAAGGTTGATGCTTGGGGTTGATATGTTTGGCTAGAAATGGAAAAAATTTTATTCTCCTTGCCCTTGAGTGTTATTTTTGTGAAAGTTCGAAGTAGTTTGTTTTTTTTTTACACATACCTGCATATATTTACTCATAGCTTGAGACGCTAGTCTCCCCGGTAGCAGCACCAAATGTTGGCTCTTCCCTACTTAGTGTCATGCACAACCATAAAAAAACACGGTCCTAGGTGTGATATATAACGTTTTTGTAAATGCACTTCGAGGTCAATGTGTAAAGAATTCTTTATTGCGAGACCAACATATGTTAGAAATGCAAGGAAAACAACAAATTCTACTATAGAGGATTTGTTGGGTGGACTTATACACACCCCAAAAAGAATGATGTTGGAAGGCACAAACGAGACAAATGCCCAACAGAGCAAAAATAAAGGAGGACACACTACCAAAGGGGCAAAGCCACTTTTGAGTACACGGAGCATAACAATGTCTTGTACATAGGGTCTCAGCTGCAATAGTGGAGTTCTACAATGAGAAAGCATGGGGTAGGTTACAATTATATTGTTTAGAGAGCTGCAATTTTTATTGAAATATTTTCTAATCATGTAAAATTTATAATCTTTCAGATTGTGAAGGAAATTTAGTCTTCATTATCAAATTGGATCAGGTTGTAAAATGCCACAAGTTTGAGAGGGTTAGTATTACTTTGATGAACAAATCCCTTGGACATGCCAAAGATAGGGAAGTTAGGGAAGGTTTTAATGTGCAATCAAAAAAGCACATTTGGTGGCTTGCCACATTTGAACTACCTAAAGAGACACTCATTCTTAAAATGGGTCTTTGAGAGATCTCTAATTCAAAGTGTCATAGATGCCCAGAAAAAAGGATATTTTCTTCAATTTAAAGGTTTGCATCATTTAAAGCTAATTGGCACATGGCAAGAGATCTTAAAACATTGAATTGTATGTTTGAAACAAATTTGAGTGCAAATGAGACATATCCATGTCTTTATTGTATGCACTCACAACTTTGAGGTAGTAACATAGGAATACATAGAGGGAAAGAGAAAGTAAAAATAGGAAAAGACTTTGGGAACACTAAAGATGTAATGAATGACATCACATATGATGATGCTATAATAAACGAATGTATTGGAGCAATGGAGTAATGAGCTACAATCAAGATGTTGCATAGTACACCCAATAGAGACCAAATCGATAAAAATTAAGATCTGATTTTAAACATTCCATTACAAAGACTGCATTTTTGTGTGTTGCATGCAGGGATGTGGCTCATTGATAAACTGCTTTACTTGCACATTGTATATGTATGGAACATGAAATCAGAGGAGAGAGCGATATCATGTATAGAAAGGGTTGAAGATTTATGCTCGAGCATGGGTCTACATGGTTTGAATGTATAGCTAATGAAAAACACACAATTGTCAAGAAAATTAGGAAATCTTCCAAATAAAGTGTCCATGGGATGTGCAAAGGTACGAAGATTTTTGTCCAATCATGGAAAATTTTGATTAAATATGCATTTGAATAATTGGAAAGAGTTATGTGATTGCACCACTAATTTGGAAGCTCATCCTCATGTGAGAACCTTGAGAATACGTGTTTGGAAAGCATTGGACAATATGGTAAAGGTCTCTAGAGGAAGCCTAAATCCATAGACAATGATGATGTGCAACTATATAAAGTCATCATGCAAGAGTTCATTGAAGCCATAGTAGATGGATGGATTGAATCCCACATTACTCACTACATGGTGTGTTTGGTCTTTTCTTTTTCAAAATTTTAATTGCAATTAGTTTTTCCTTATTTACCTCATGTATTTTTCCTATGTATGTAGACATTCTTTATACTCATGGTCCATGGTTTCTTCACCAATATGGTTTTAATGTCCTTGCAAAGTGTAAGGTGCATTGGATGCCGTATGTGACACTGGGGAATTAGAATGCCCATACTCACTCTGGTTCCCCCATCCAAGATTGACATGGCATTCTTATTCTGATAGGAAATGGGAAGTGCCGTGTTGATGTCGTCACTTTCAGAATAATGACCCAATTTGTTGATTCATACCTTAAGGAGATTCGACTCCTCAATAGGTGGTTCTACTACTTTAGGAGCTACCTGATTGGGGGTGACCATTTGTTGATTTGTAAATTGTATTGTTAGCGAGTGTGGGTGTGTTACTCCATTTCCTTAGAGAAGCAAACACTTTTGCTCTCTCCTCAATACGGTGTGCAGCAACAATAAAGGGGGGTTTGCCATAGCAGCTAGCTTTGGCTGATAATACGGCTTAGTAATTGTGACAATCTTAAGAGAGCATGTTAACATGCATTTCTTGTTGTGCGGATGATCATTCTCATGTGAGCATGCATTTCTCATTCTTATGAATGAAGTCATTGGCACTCAGAGGTTACATTGCCCTTACATTGTGACTTATGTTTCCAAGTGCATCTTTCCATCCTGAAGTTGATATTGACATGGCGGATGTTGAAGGTGTGTCTTTGTTCTCACCTTTCAGTTGTACGGTGCTTATGCCATCTGCTTTTGTTCAGGATATGAAAGATTTCCTTGGATGTTGTCCCCACATCTTTCTTATGACTCACAAAAGTGTGCTATCTATTCATCGTCGCTGGTCTTTCATATCCTACTTCTGCCGTATGCGTTCATCTCAATTGAGTGTGGGCTTATCTGTTGATTCCTCTTATGTATTATTTTCCAAGTGATCTGCCCTCTTCTAGCCTGCATCCCATCCCCCATTGAATGTCCTCAGCCTCATCCTCCTCCACCGACTTTCTTCGCATGCAGCTGCCCTCCTTTTCCTCCATGGACCCCGATAACAAATTCTTCAAATTCTAGATGGAACTCAGCCTCCACCCCCCAAATCCACAGCCCATAGGCCCCTCTAAATCTCAGAGTACACGCTCACAAAAAATCCGAATGCCCTCTAAAATTCTAGTAGAAGAGGAAATCTTGATGCAATAGGCCTCTCAGCCATCAGCAGTGTCAAAGACATCGAGGAAGCATCCCAAGATTGTGAGGTCCCAGACACACTCGTTGCTCGAAGAAGCTTGGCTGCAACAACTCAATGGCTATGCAATCCACTCTCGATATGCCTATGAGGGGCATGATTACACCCTCCACTACAACAATGTAGCCATGTACCAATCCTCAAGGAGCCAGATGTGGCAAGCCTCCCTAGCTCTGATAGGCCTTGGACCCATTGTGGACCACCTTCCTTGTCACCTCGACATGAAGCCGCTTGAGGAATTCCTCCAGGCCTACAATTCAAACACCAACATTGGCATCTGACATGACACAATAGGCACCCCCTTCTACCACCTCAATGTGGACATGGTGCCGCTACCTTTGGCCTCCCCGTCATTACTGAAAAGTACTCCTAGAAGAAAAAACTACATGAGGCCCTTGGCCAGATCTGCAATTATGATTGGAAGAGGATTGGTGAGTTGCTAGGGGGATTTGGTAGGATTTTTAGGAGGTGGATATGAAATTTTGGTGGGGGTGGTTGTGGAGTTGAAGATAACTATAGTTTCCTGCTCGTCCTCCTCTGTGACATCTTCGGGGTAGGCTACATGAATAGTTTCAAAATTACTCACCAGTGACTCGAAGGAGTCCTAGAGAGCCTATAGCACTTGGTTCTACAAAATTATTATTCTGAGGGCATGGTAAGCGGTGGAGCGGTATGCAAGCATGTGCCCTTGTATTAGGTATGCATCCAGTTGATGTTGGCTTATAGGCTATCAGGAGTGTAGACCCATGGGCCGAGTTTGTTGGCTTCACTAGTTCATAATTTCATCATGTTGTGGATAATTTGTGGACTCTGTGATGACCTAGCACCATGCTTAGAAGCTCAGCAGGATGGGGTGGGTAGCAATGGTCTAAATATAGAAAGGACAGAGGAGGGAGAGATTGGCGGGCTGAAGGTCAAGGGAGAAATACGACATGGCAAGGATGGGGTGGCAGGGACTGCGACAGAGGATGGTTTGGAGTGTGTTGGGTGGAAGAGGGGCGGTGAGGTCTATGTGGAAGATCAGGTTGTGTGCATGGAGTGCGTCGAAGTGAATTTGGAGATTTTTGGGGATGGTGCACAGGGCGAGCATGTAAGTGGCGAATTATGCTGAGACCTCTCAGTACACTTGGAACTCCTGTTGCTCCCTGTCTTCCAATGTCGATTCCTCTGGGTGGTCAGAGGTGCGCAAGCTCTTGTTCTCTACCTACATGGTGACTGTGAGGGTGCGCTCCTATGCTAGGAGATCCTAGAGGGTTTGGATCTATCTGTCAGATCCCTCCCTGAGTCTGACTTGCTATTCCTCGACTTGCACCCTACATCCTTCCATGGCATGAAGGCTAGATTTGACCTTATCCAACTGGTCCATGAGGGTTTGGATGAGGGATTCACTGGAAGAAAGTTCGTCCTTGAGCTTGGTGAGGGAGACTTATAGCTCTTTAGCCTTGGCCTAGTATTCCTTCGCTCTGTCGAGGGAGGTTTGCCCGGTAGCTCGGCAACCATAAGTGTGTGGTTGTCACCTGCATTGAGTTGTGCTTGGAGGAGAGAGGATGATAGCTAGGAGGCATGCTCTTGCCTCCTTTGCAAAATTATTCCCACTACCTGTGGGAGTTGGGCCATCGCATCCACACGTGGAGATCCATCTGATCAGCATGTGAGAGCTACTCAGATGACATGGTGCTATCGCCAACCTGGAGTCTAGCACTGGGGTGTGCTGCTCAACCGTGATCCCCAATTGGAGGAGAACTCATGGTGGTGAGCAGTAGTGGCACCCACATATGTTAGCCAGTGGAGGTCTGATTTGACCCTTACTGTCCCTTCGCTCACATCACAGGGTTTGAGCATGTTAAACATTCTCATGGGAACAACCGTGCTTAACTCTTTCGCACTCAGGGGTTGTCATTATAGAAATATGATGCAATAGAGAGATTGTTTGACAATGATAGTACAATAACCAAAGAATAGACACAATAGAGCAAAATAAAATTTTCATATCACCAAATAAGATACAACAGATGGTGCTGCCCTCTCGTGCACTCTCAAGTAGAGCTTTGATGGTGATCTAGATAGACTCTGGATGGAAAAGGACTTGAGGTAGGGGTATTGGCATTCAATGTTGAGGCTTGAGAAGTGGCCTCCTTATATAGCACAATGGTGGGTAGGCACTGGCACATGCATATTGACTTAGCACATTCTGACTAAGTGTGAGGATGGTGTCACATGTTTGCTTGAATTTCACCCCTAGCTAAAGACCATTGACCACCAACCATCGAGCATGCATGCATAAGAAAATTTACATGCGAATGCTCGTGTTCATGCCATGAACCTTGCCACTGGGGGCATTGCCCTTAAACCCTTGCTGGGGGCATTACCCCTAGACCCCCAGGATCGAGGGCACTACCCCTGAACCCCTGGGGGGGGGGTTGCAAACCCAATATAGGTGGCAGTAAGGGAGCTGGTTGTGCCCTATATTGCCCTGGATTGGCTAGAGGGGCACCTTGTGCATTCATCAGGTTGGGTGGGGCTGTTAGGGCTAATGGGGGTTTCTCTTGATAGATCGGTTGGGGAAAGACCTTTGGGAATCGGCATTCATGGTTTACCCATCTATAGTAGTGTGCATAGTAGAGTACTTGCCTTGCCCTAAGGTGGGGGCACTCATTGGAGGGGTGATTGCCATTGCATACCCTGCACCAAACATTGTCTCTTTTGGGAAACAAGTGGGGAATACTCTCGGGGGGGTCACTTAGTGTAATATGTTTATATCACATGCGTTCAAGGCTTCTTTTCTAAATCCCTATGTAACCTATTTCTAGCATTTCCTTGTATCCCCTCTGTAAATTTTGGAAAAATTTACAAATCCCATTATGTAATTATATTTATTTTCCCAGAGGAGTTTTAAAAGTCCTTATGTGAGTCATACACTACTACTTTTGGAGTTTGAACTCATCCAAGGTACCATATAGCTTGTGTTTTCTTTTTTTGCAAAGATCTTGGATTGCATTCCTTGTTTTGTGTTCTTCTTGAAAGAATACGACACAATCGGAACCTATTCCAAATAGGTTCTCATTTAATGTAGCAAGAGGTATATCTTCCTTAGAGTAGTATACTCTTGGTGAACCCTTGTGAGTTTATCTTTAGAAAGTGTGGGATTTCCATTGAGTTGGCTTACCAATGTGGACTTGAAGAGAGTTTTACCATCAATGGTAACAACTGGGCTCACTGCTTCTTGTTCATCTAGGAGAGAATCCACCACATGTCTGATTTCACTTATGGAGGCATCATTGTCATTATCATCTATTTCTGACACATGATTTGCTTGTTGGTCTTCTTCTTCAAAATCAGATTCTTGTGAATATGCATCTGCAAATCCATTTGACCAAGGTTCTATCCACCACTTCATATTCTCACCCTTTGGCTTCATATGCAAACTTTCACACCTTTCTTGAGCACTTTTTAGTCCCTTCTTCAATGCTCCGATGATTTTATCATCAGTTGACACACACTCATAGTCTCCTAAATTAGCTTCTGGCATGCTCTCTTTGAGATTCAATTCTCTCCAAACATGTTCTTGCTTCTTATGTGCCCTTGTTAATAGAGGACTTTATCCTCTTTGCATTCAAAGTGTACAAGCCTATTCATACTACCTGCACTATGTAGCATATCCATCAAGTCATAAGCGCATTCTTGTCCCACCATGCTTCTAATTTTGTTAGAGAAGATTTCAATTGCATTTGAAGTTGTAAGATGTAGAGGACACCTTAGGCCTAGACAAAATTCTCTAAAGTACTTGATCAATAGGACCACAAAATGGCATAAGAGTTGCACATCTAAGAAAGCTTTCTTAGTTATGAAGTTTCTATTCAACATATAGTTGGCATGATGAACAATCCAAGACCTTTAAATTTGAAAGAAAAAAGAGACTTTGCCCCCATAAAATAGACTTGATCCACAAGATTCAAATGAGGAGATAAGAAGATGTCAATGTAGTCTCCAGCAATTTCAAGATAAGTTTGTGTTCCTAGCATGCTCCTCTCTTTTCTATGAATTCTGTGTTTGCCAATTCTCCCAAGCACCATTGCACTTGTCTACTACATATTCTTTGAGCTCCAACCCAATTTTGGTAGTCATCTCACCTAATGTCTCCCTCCCTAGCATATGCTTGTCGATAGAAAAAGCATCATACAAAATAATGACATGATTTAAGGTGATCCATGGCCAATAGCCGATTGATGCTTAGGCTTGTCAAGAACATTGACTAACTTTTTTCCATTATGTACAAAATCTTGATCATGTAGCCCAAAAACTTGATTTTCTAAAACTTTTGCTGAGAGGGGCCATCCATCCCATTTTATCCCAAATCTACTACCTCTTTTATCTAGATAATCGGAGATCATCAATGTTCTTCATCGCCTATCACCATCAGCCGATAATTAGACCCTCATTCCATAAGTTTAAAATAGCATCCCATTGCTTGCGGACAAAACTTGCATCAAATCAGCCACAAGTGCAATGAATGCAAGAACCAAGCATGGGAGCACATCATGCAATGGATTGGCAAGAAAAACTCTTGCACGTCCACCAATGACAATTTTGAAATGCATCAATAATCTGATCATACCCTTTTTGTCCTTCTCCCACTTTGATCATGCATGTAGTCATGCACTCATGATCATCTACTTTATATCCATCAAAATGCATGAGCATGTCATCCTTTGGATTCCACCTACAAGAAATGATAAGCACAAGTCTGTAACCTCATATGCAATCCTCTTGCATTTAAAAACAAGATTTAGATTATAATTTAGAGAGAAAGGAGGTTACCTTATCCGCTGCTTTATTGCAGTTTCATCTTCCACTATGATGAGGGGAATTCTTAACATGATTTTCTTTTTCTTTTCATAAATTTCAGTGATTGCATAAAAAATATATCCATGTATACCAGGTACAAATTGAGTAGCAAGTCTTTGCCCTCGCTTTGTAGTTGATAAAGAAGGCCCATTGAGGTTGGAACTCAAAAAGTCATGTAACCTTGGGCCTCCCCACATCCTTGCAACCTCAAATATTGCCTTTGTGTTCTCACTATATCTTCATCCTACACTTGACTTGATTGTGTTTGTGGCAACATCTTGTAGAAAGTCCCATAAGGCAACTTTACCACCAAACTTTTCCAATCTATGGGCTTCGATTATATTGTTGCAAAATCTTTTTACATCCTTTCCATTGAGAGACTCTATGCTAGCTTCTCTTAAAGTGCAGACTCTTACTAAAAGAATGGCAACCTGAGACTTTGTCCACCATAGTTTCTTAGAAAATTCTCTTACTCGCCTTTTAGCAAAAAGAGTTGTAGCTCACTCTTTGTAAGATAATCTAGCCTTCTTTTACGACCAGTACCCCTATCTCCTCTCTTATTCTCAACCTTCTCTTCTCTATACAATCTCATTCTAAAGTCAGCAAAAGCTCACTCTTTGTAAGATGATCTAGCCTTCTTTTATGACCAGTACCCCTATCTCCTCTCTTGTTCTCAACCTTCTCTTCTCTATACAATCTCATTCTAAAGTCAGCAAGTTTAACTATCCCCTTGCAATGGTGGCATGTAAAGCCTTTAAATGGTTGCCCATCTTGTGAAATGCATATGCAACTTATGTGACGAAAGCATCCATCTACATGAATGTCAGTTGCTCCATTATTTAACGTTGCCTTAACATGATGATCTATAAACCAATACTTCCCACCACATTGATCATCTAAGAAAGGCTTTATCTTGACATACTTGTTACCTACTTTGACCTCATGGCTCCAAAGACCCCAACATAGCAAGTCAAAATTTACAAAAGAAGTTTTATTTTCTCTATTAAAACTTGAATCAACGGAGAAAGCACTCGTACTTGGGCTTCTAGTTTTTGTTGAAACCAAAAAGTTGCTAAGAGATCTTTGCTTTGGATCATGCTCCTTATCATTTCTAGGACACCCTCGCAAGCCAATAAGTGCTACCTTTGGATTTTCATCTTTTCTCATGAGCGAATTGATATGAGAATTTGACTTTGTGTGTTCATTGAGAACCGTGTACAAATCTGATCCTGAGGACATAAACACAACCACGCATCATCATATTTTCATCGCACCTTCATGAAGATTTTGTCCTTAAAATCATGTATTGTAGCTTCAACAACCTCAAAATCCCAACCTAATGAAATGATAGAAGATGAGTAAAAGACTTAATGTAAGAAGATGGTAGATACTAATTGAGGAATAAAGGAACAAATAATACCTTCATTTGTCGACATAAAAGAATTCATCTTCTCTATCGCATCTTCTATCTCTCTTTTGTCATCCTTTGTCGGTTGATGCACTACTTTGGGCATATCTTCTTTTCGTAGCCCTCGAGCAACCATATACTTGAGCCCATGATTTACTTTCTAAGATGTGAAATTTCATGAAGTTAGAGAAGCAATTGTAAGATGATGCTTGCCTTTTATCGATCCTTTAACATAAAGTTCATTACACTCATGACACCAAATTCGCACATGGGGCACCCCATTGAAGTCCTTAGAATGCAACTCAAACTTATTATCCCTTGACACTACCATTTCCTTTAGGTTTGATCTAACTCTATCAGATTCACGTTGCCAAAGTTCAAGAATACTCAATTTGTTCACGAACATGAGAGAATGTGGGATGACCTGTGTCTCTTGTCACCCTAACAACACCTAATTCCTCCTTATTATCATAGTCAATCACTTGAATCCTGAAAAACGATGCCATCATAGGAGACTGATGTACTTCAAAATAAAATGAGAACCTTAATTATAACCTCCCCTCCACCTGTCTGTGCATGACCTGCAAAATTTAGATTGCCAATTTGTGCATGACATGTGAGTTTAAATTTAATCATTATAATAAAAATTTGTGTGCATGGCTCATGGTTTGAGTTTAACCATAATAAACACAAATGAATACACAATTCTAATACACAAACGTAAAATTTTGGAAAAAAATAAAAAATACATTCTAAGACACTTTACACTTTATTAAATTAAAATACTATAGAGATCAACAAGCGATCATGTGCTTCAAGACAAAGGTAGGATCCCCTTCTCTACGAAAAAGCTTCCTGCAATCATCCCACAGCGATGAAGAATTCATATGCTTTCTCCCTTAATAATTAACATGAAGGTGGTGATCAAATCACGAATCACTTGCTCCTACAGAGATCTTCCATAATTGTTGTGACAAACTTCTTCCTCCTTGCACAATCCACCACTCTCAAGTGATGATCGAATGGCTTGCTCTTGCAGGGAACCTCCTGGACCATTTCTACACTTGCTTCTTCTTCATCGTAACTACCAACAATTCATCACCATTCTAGTAGGAGATGCTGATGCCAATTGAGCCAATGGCTCTCGGGGGTGGATTGTCTCATATTAGGGCCGATGGATCTGAGTTCCTATAATGGTTTTCTGCATGATCCTGGCGACAAGGAAGTATTGTGTTTACTACACAAGATGAAGAATTTAGCAGTTTTGGGTGCGAAGAGGGGTGTTTATTTGGCTGGTTTTGCGATGCCTCATGACCCTCCTCTAGAATTACAAAAGCGTGGTTGTCACATGGTCTCAAGATTTGTGGATGTTGGACTATTTAGGAATGTTGCTCTAGTGGATGTGAAAGAAAACAAGCCCAAATCCTCATCAGTCCAACAACTATCAAAAGAATGAAAAGCTTCTTCGCCACAATGAAGATAGGTGACCTTCAGTCTCAAAGCTTGACGTATGGGACCTAGTCTCAACACTTGGTTGATTTGGAGAGTTTTTATGGGTCGTTAAGGCACGTTCCTCACCTCAATTCATGGAACATTGAAAGACCGTTCACACATTTCTCACCTCAATTTGTAGGGGATGTCCAAAGACTGTTTGCTGCTTCGCTCTCACTAACATCCAACAGCTTTGATGACTTTGAAGGTTGTCATTAAATTTATTACATGTTCCTAAGACGCCAAACTCTATGTGTATGTGTGTGTGTGTGTGTGTGTGTGTGAAATTTTAAAATTTGTTTCTTTTTGAAGGCCACAGAGAGAGAGAGAGAGAGAGAGAGAGAGAGAGAGAGAGAGAGAGAATTTATATTATGTATAAGATATTGATTTTATGCATACATGTTTGTAACTTATGTGTGTGTGGGAGACAAGAGCACGAGGGGGGGGGGAGAGGAGTAGTTGTGGTGTTGCAAGCAGGGTTTAGGTCATGAAGGGAAAAAGTCTAAAGACTAGAGAATAGGGGGAATGTTATGCTATGAGGAGAATTTTGAGAGATATAGAGAGGAGGGGGTGGTTAGATAGCTAAGAAGAGAGGAGCAAGAAGAGAGGAGGAGAGAGGAGCTTAAGTACAATTTGTGCCAATGACAAAAAGAGAGATCAAAGGTGGTGGTGAACTTTGTGGTCATCATGGATAGATATCAAGACTTCACTTGCATACTCTTTCATGAAAATGAAATATTTTTAGCATACAAGGAAGAAAAGATTATGTGTGAGGCCATAGATTCAGTGGGTAAGAAAAGAGGAGAGGAAGAGAGAGAAGAGAGAGAGAGAGAGAGAGAGAGAGAGAGAGAGAGAGAGAGGTTTGAGGGCCTATGTGTGAATGCATGCATGAGGGAGACAACCAAAGGAAAAGAGACAAAGAGAGAGAGAGAGAGAGAGAGAGAGAGAGAGAGGGTGGGAGTTTTGAAGTGAATGCTTTGCCCCTTGATCAACATCACGAGTCGCTCATCTAGGTGAATCGTTGAGAGTAAATCGATCATAGAGGCAAGCCAAGAAGGGCCTAGGGTCTTGCAACTTAAAATTTTATTTATGAAATAGAAGACATTTGAAGATCTTACCTTGAGACCCAGCAAAGCTGATCTCTAACCCATCATAGCTGGGTCATACTACTCGTGTAATTAAAGGCAGCAAGTAGAAGTTCGGTGACACAAAAGGCTACCGCATACTATTATAGCACGCCACACGTGCCTATAAGATTATCGCACGTCACACAGGCGCCATAATATTATCCCATGAACAACCTTGGTTGCCATCATTTAGTGAACCCAAGAATTCTCGTTCAAGTTCCATAGGATATCCTGGTCGAACTAAAAGGATTTTTGGATCATCCATCTACATGATAGCAAACAAACACATATATAGAGATTGAATTTGACTGAACGTGACAGCAATCCATATATACAAGCTTGTAGCATCTTTCGAAGTCACCAGAAGGAACCTATTGCACATATCATATGTGTAGTAGTAGGATGATAGCCTACTATTCAAGTGTACATACCTGTAGAAAACCACAAACGTCAAAGCGTAAATCAGTACCAAGACAAATGGGCAAAACATTTTTCCAAGAGATTCTATGCCGAACATTCTGTGTATGGGCCACTGCTTGAAAAACTCTCTCTTCATAGACTTGGTAATCAAAGGCTACCTGAGAAGTTGACCATCCTGTGGGACTTTTCCTAAGCTAGTAATAATCATAGGACTACCACAAGACACCATTACCCACCATGAACATCAACAACCCCCCCTAGAGGTGCCGACTCTGCAAAATAAAGCAATCATTGAACTTTCTCTAAATGCTAAACATATTTGATTTCCTACAAACTCAAATATTGCATGTGCCTACCATTGAACGCGGAACTCAAACATTGCATATGCCTACTATTGAACGCAAAACTCTCTTCATCAAGATGCATCTGCACCCCTTTCCCATCGCTTTTCGCCAATTCTGCAAACACAACCCCCCTTAGAGGTGCCGACTTTGCAAAACGAAGCAATCATTGAACTTTCTCTAAATGCTAAACATATCTAATTTCCTACGAACTCAAATATTGCATGTGCCTACCATTGAACATGGAACGAGTTCAAACATTGCATATGCCTACCATTGAACGCGAAACTCTCTTCATCAAGATGCACCTGCACCCCTTTCCCATTGCTCTTTGCCAATTCTGCAAACACACCGCTTTCCCATCATTCTTTGCCAATTCTGCAAACACATGGCGATGACTTCAAAGAAACACAAAAGAAGAAAAGAAAGTATATGAAGGTGAAGAATGAAAAAAGTATGTAAAAATGATCGAATCTATCCCAAAAGTCTTGCTCTCAATATCCATCGCCTAAGGGACTGTTCATACTCAGTCATCTCCGTATAACTTCCAACAAAAGATACACATTGATGCAATAGAACCCTCGAACCCACACGAAAACTTAAAACAATACATAAAAGGTTATACCTTCCTTAGCAACATTTGTACTACAATTATAAATTCGAAGGCCCAAATCTTCAACTTCAATGCGAAAATCCTTGTCCACAGAGCAAGACACTAACATGCAATGATTGCACGTCGAACACAAGCATCCACAAACCCCAAAAGCCATAGAAAACATTTGAAATCCAGGACTCCATGCATTGATTCCATGGCCAAGATGGCGATCCATAAACTCACAAAGATGGCATAATAAATTAACAATCTACAAACGCCAAATGCACATCAAGGCGTCCTGAAATAAGAGTGAAATCAGATTTGCATGAACCTCGCAATTAATACCACTAAGAATGGCTACAAGTGGACCAATCACGAATTTCCAAGCTATCATTACCTAAAAAGATCGGAAAAAATAATTTACCTTTTGAAGCAAGGACAATTAATCGTCATCCCCGGAAGAGTAACAATAAGCAATAGAGTTGCGTTCATTTTGCAACAAGTTCGGATATACACGAACACTTGGACCATTCTGAAGGTCCTTCAAGATGCGCGATACATCCACCATTGAGGGGCGCTTCGCGGGTGCATCTTGAGTGCATAGTAGAGCAACTTGTGCCAATCGCCTTGCAATTTCCGAAGAAAACCCAGGAGTATTGAAGACACAGAGCTCCTGTTTTTGGAAGGCTGATCGCACCCAAGTCACCAGGGTGTGATGTTCGAGTGGTATGTCGTGGGACGTTGGTCTTTTGCCAGTCAGTACCTCCAACATCACCACTCCAAAGCTGTATACATCTCCCTTCGTAGTAGGATTTGGTACGTACCCGTACTCTGCGTGATTTAAGAGAAGCATGCTGCATGAAGAATCTGCATAAACAACAAAATCTACGGGCAGCTAAATTCTTAAAACTACAACAAAGACTGTCCAGAGCATGAATTGGCTAACGCATGAGCAGTTTTTATTCGTCATAAGCAACAAAATCTAAGGGCGGCTATCTGTCATCTCCACTGACCTGGAGCAATGTAACCAATCGACCCTCGCAGAACAAAGGATGCGTTCACTTGGCGACGGATGCCATTGTTGAGTAGCTTTGAGATGCCGAAATCGGAGATGTGTGCTTCAAAGTCTTCATCCAACAAAATGTTTCCAGGCTTGAGATCGCAGTGCACAATGGCTCCTGCAGGATGGCTGTGGTGCAGATATTCCAGTCCTTGTGCCACTCCACACAGTATGTTCAGCTTGTGCTCCCTTGAAAGTTCAAATCCCCCGTGCAAATACTTGTCCAGATTCCCGTTAACCATGTACTCGAGTATGATCGCCTTCACATCCAAACTAAAACAGCAACCCAGCACTCTCAACACATTCCGGTGCCTGAGCATGCCCATTATCTCAACCTCTCTTTTGAAGCTCGCCTCAGCTCCCAATGTGATCTCATTGTTGAGCACTTTGACTGCCACTACTCTTCCTCCCGATGCAAAACCTCGATAGACGATGCCCGTGCTGCCCTTACCTAAAAAATTCATTTCATTGAAACGTCCTGTTGCTTCTCTTAACTCATCCGCTTTTAGATTCACCTGCGTCCCTGTTAGAAGCACATTGCTTAGCTGGGTTAATTGTACGGCTTGCGCGTGATAGATCCTCTTTCGCTCCTTGCGCCTATTGCAGTGCCTGCGAAGCCAAATAATACCCACGAGGAGCATTCCTCCCAAGACCACAGACCCCATCGCAGAAAGTCCAAACTGAGCCAAATGGTGATCGTGTGGAGTATTTATGCGGCAAGGTCGGTGCACAATTATTCCACAAAGTCCTGGGTTTCCTGTTGGCTTTGTAATCAGTGCATTATCGAAGGGTGCTATCGCAGGAACAGGCCCGGTGAGCTTGTTGTCAGAAAGATCGAGCAAGTTTAGACTCCTAAGGTTCCCGCCTAGACCAGCTGGCGGTAAGTGGCCTCCGAGCTGGTTGTTCCCGAGTTGCAAACTTATCAATTGAACACATTGTTCGAGAGAATAAAGAGTCGAAGAAATGTCGCCTGAGAGGTGGTTGTTCGAGAGATTTAACTGTTGCAGTTGTATGAGCGATCCCAGATTCGGTATGGAGCCAGTTAAAGCGTTGTGCGATAGATCTAAGATCAACAGCCCAGGAAGCGATCCCAAGTCGGAGGGAATGAAACCTGTGTCATTCCGACGAAGAGAATAAATTTGAGATATTGTACTTACAGAACCGGAAGCTTGATGATTCGATAAGAATTGTTGATGTCAACAAATGAAAGCTTGATGATTCCATAATGATCACGACCTGGAAACCAAACAATTTTCGTCCTTTTCCCATGCAGAAAGCTAAGAGAGGAACTTCACCTGTGAAATTGTTCCAGGCAAGGCTTAGCTTCTCTAATTGGAGGGAGCCGTTAAGAAATGTGGTGGGAATAGTACCCTGAAACATATTATCATCGAGCGCTAGAGTAAGGAGATACTTGAGCTGCAGAAGCGAACGAGGAAGGGGACCGCTAAAAGAATTGTGTTGCAGAAGTATCTGAACGAGGCTGGGGTATCTGTCAAAGGCGTCGGGAAGCTCCCCTTGGAAACGGTTGTATCCCAGATCCAGAACTTGGAATTCTGTAGCGTTGGATAGTCCTAAGAGAATACTCTCGAGACTGCCCGTGAGCTCGTTGTTACTGATGAGGAGGTTTACCAAAGCGGAGCAGTTTGACACAGTCGTCGGCACAACACCCGATAGATTGTTTGCCCGAAGATCGAGTCTGTTCAATCTATTCAGCCTACCGAGCTCTGCTGGTATCTTGCCAGAAAGTGGATTGAAGCCGAGAAGAAGCTCATGCAGAGCCGAGCAATTTGACAAGGTCAGTGGGATGGCCCCTGTCAGTGTGTTTGCCGAAAGGTAAAGTCTCTCCAGTGCATTCAGCAAGCCAAGCTCAGGCGGTATGATGCTAGAGAGCTGATTTGAGTCGAGATCAAGATGAAGTAGAGCAGAGCAATTTGACAAGATCGGCGGGATGGCCCCTGTCAGTGCGTTTGCCGAAAGGTAAAGCCTCTCCAGTGCATTCAGCAAGCCAAGCTCAGGCGGTATGATGCCAGAGAGCTGATTTAAGTGGAGATCAAACTGAAGTAGAGCAGAGCAGTTTGACAAGGTCGGCGGAATGTTCCCTACCAATAGATTTGCCGAAAGATCAAGCAGCTCCATCTTGCCCAAGAGTCTCAACTCGCTAGGGACCCGTCCTGTGAGAGAGTTTTGAGAGAGATCGAGCGTTTGTAAAGCGCTGCAATTGGCGAGTTGAGGTGGAATGATTCCAGTGAAACCGTTCATAGACAGATTGAGAGTGCGAAGGAATGGGAGTTGGGCAAGCGAGGGAGGGATGATGCCTTGAAGGGCAAGCTGGGAGAGGGAGAGACCGGTGACACGGTGATTTTGAGGGTGGCAAACGAGGCCAAACCAAGGTGGGCATGAAGAGTTGCGAGTTGAGGAGCAGGAGGAGGAGGTGTGATTGATGAGCCAGGTTGAGAGGCTGTGAGAGGGATCGAAAATGGAGTTCTTGAATTGAAGCAAAGTGCGAGCGTCTTGCTGTGTGGGCACGCAGCATAAGATGATATTATTCATGTGGAAGGGGCCGACTAAGAAGAAGAACATGAAGATGCACAAGGCATGCGAAGAGGCCGCATGCGACGAGGCCATCCCTATGGGAAAATCTAAACAAGATGAATTTCATTCATGTTTCCTGCCCTACATGGTGAGCAAGGGGACGAATTGGAAGCTTAGAGGGGGAGAGGGAGAAGGAGAAGAAGAAGAGAGAGAGAAAGAAGGGGAGACAAAAGTCGAGGATTGAAGGGATGAAGAAGAAGAAGAGGAGAGAGAGAGAGAGAGAGAAAGGTGGAGAATTTCATGGGATTTTCACATGCTCCAATTAATGGATGCTGGGGGCAGGCCAAAAATCTCCTCCAAGAGCCAAGAAGCAAAGTGTGAGCATCTTGCTGTGTGGGCACGCAAGATAAGATGATATTATTCATGTGGAAGGGGACGACGAAGAAGAAGAACATGAAGATGCACAAGGCACCCCAAGAGGCCATCCCTACGGGAAAATCTAACAAGAATAACATGAATGCTCATAAAGCATTCATAAGGCTTGCCTCAGATACTCAGCTTGGAAAAGAAAGAAAGAGATGCCTCTTGGAAAAGAAAGAGAGAGAGAGAGAGGACTTGGTGCACG
This sequence comes from Dipteris shenzhenensis, assembly GCF_047967505.1. Lineage (NCBI taxonomy): Eukaryota > Viridiplantae > Streptophyta > Polypodiopsida > Gleicheniales > Dipteridaceae > Dipteris > Dipteris shenzhenensis. The sequence goes on from NC_141620.1 coordinate 48,595,137, forward strand.
CTTGGAAAAGAAAGAGAGAGAGAGAGAGGAGTTGGATGTGCACCAAGGAGAAAGGGGGGGAGAGAGAGAGGGGGGGAGGGGGGCTTTGGCTTGAAATAGAAAGAGAGAGAAAGAAGGAGAAATACATGGAGATCACATGTGCTCAATCAATCATAAAAAACGAAAACAGGCAAGTGGACCAATCAACAATTTACTAATAAAAACTTAAAACAAGTTGAATGACTTTTGTCATTCAAATGGCTTGCCCTATGGATGAAATGGTAAGTTGGAAGTCCACCAATAGTTGAGAGAGAAAAAGTAGGGAGTGAAATGGAGGTGTGGAAATTGGGGGAGTGGTTTAAAAAAACATTGGAAATTATTTTCGCTTCTCAAGCTGGGCCGCCATCAATTAGGCTTCCTAGTGAGACGTGGCAGGCCAAAAAGTGGGGGATTGAAGGGATGAAGAAGAAGAAGAGGAGAGAGAGAGAGAAAAAGGTGGAGAATTTCATGGGACTCTCACATGCTCTTCCAATCAATGGATGTCAAAAAAAAAGTGAACATAAAAAGAACTAAATACTTATTTTTCTCGTTGGAGGCCAAACTATTACTAAGGCCTACCCATTGAGGGTAGGCCAAAAATTCAGAATTTTGTCCATCTCCAAGAGGAACCTTCATTGCTCCAAGAGCCAACAGGCCGTCCTTCGGGGGAAATCTGCCAACCTAAAATCTAGAAAGCCACTTAAAAGACGTTCACATGGAAAGGACGACCGGGAGTAGCTAGGAGCTTGTCAAGCCACCCTAGGGTTAAATCCAAGAAGCCACTTAAAAGAAGCTCACAGGGAAAGGACCTAGGGAGGCTTGCAGGCGACCGTGAGTAGGTGGGCACCTGTCAAGCCATCAATTAGGCTTCCTAGTGAGACGTGGCAGGCCAAAAAGTGGAGGATTGAAGGGATGAAGAAGAAGAAGAGGAGAGAGAGAGAGAAGTAGGTCATCTCACCTGTCACCATCCCACCAACATGAGAGAGTTAGTACAATGCATGATGCATGGGGAAGATAGGCTTTAATGAAGACCTAGTATAGCTATTATCCACTTCTAATTTACTAGAATCTAGAAGCATACCCAGGGGGGGTCCACCTAGAAATATGTAAGTATACACATGAGAAAAAAGTTACATAATACTCTTTTTTAATAATATAAATGGCAAAAAGGCATTTGTTATGTTGGAAATGGCATAAAAGGAAAACATAGTCGCCATTTCAAGAGTTTTGAATGGCATAAAAGTGTCATGTATGAGATTTTAAATGGAAAAAGAAAGTGATATAAAGGTGCTATTACTTATGTATAAATACAAAAAAAATGACAATAAATTTTCAATTATGGGATTTTAAAATGGCATTAAATTGGCATATTAATTGGATTCTAAATGGGTTAAAATGTTACATTAAAGTTATCATTTCAAGTTGTAAATTTTTTTTGAAATGTGACAAAAGTTAACATACCTTTTAAAGGGTGAATTATATAAATTTTATGAAATTATAGCATTTCATTTTGTAAAAGATATGATTCATTACTTGCTTGAAATTTTAAAATATATTTTATTAATATTAAAATTTATAAATAGATAATATACAGAACTTTCCATAGTTTTTTTCTAAGGAATACATTTTTAAAAACAAATTAAGACACTCACACAATACTTTTTTTAAAATACTTATTAAACATTAAAAAAGTAAGTATAACGTACATTGTCCAAAAAAATTTTATATAGCATAAATACAAGTCACATCAAATAGTATTACGTATAAGGTAGTACTTGGGGGGTTCACTCATAAATATGTAAGCATAGCACATGGGTTCAACAGAAGGAGTTTCTTAAACCCCATTTTTACACATTTTTTACATATAAAAGGATATCAAATAAAGGAGGTTTTCACAGATTAAATAGAAAAGAGTGTGTTTTATTCATGATAAATTTATGGATAAAGGATTTTACAAATAGGCCTTGAAAGTATGTGATATATAGGGTTTATACATAGTGACCCCCCTGAGAGATAGTACATCAAAGCATGGAGCAATTGAATCAAGTTTCACAAGTGTGACCTCTAATATAGAAGAAACTATAGAGTATCACTCCATGTTAAAAGTTAGTTCTAAAATATATGACTTATTCAATTATCTAATTGGCTAGGTTCGTGTGTCCTTGGAGAGCTAAGCTCCTTATTATTTACATCAAGAACACTCCATTTGGCCTCTTCAAGGATTTCATACATGAACTTCAAGGCATTTTATGAAACATCTCATCTCTCATGACATTGAATGGTATACCATTTTTTACAAATGCTTTTGTCCATCTTAAGCGCTCTTCATGCACTTGTTGTCGAAGAAAACCATCCTTCATAGATGATTGTTCTCCCTTTTTTATCTTCTTTACCTGACATATATTAGTCGCATCAAAACTCACCTACAACTTGCTTGCTAGCAAATCTACATCACCTTCATGTATTGATACACCCCTCACATTTATTGGTGCTTCTCCTTCAACCATCTCATCAACCTCAGCGCTCACATTAGGACTTGGACGATTCCTTATCAGGGTCGGATTAACCCTTTTTTCACTTTCTCTAAATAAGATTTGCATAACGGGAGAACATTAGACGGAGTGCATGAGCAAGCTTCAACATCATTGCCAATTCCAAGAAAATGTTGCTTGATGCAAGTAGAATCGCCTGTGAACATGTGTCCACAATATTTACACTGCACGAAAGAGACTAAAGCATGCACTTTTTTGTATCTACGTCACATATGACCAAATCTTGCCGCGCACCATGCTTTTGAAGTTGTAAAAAAAACAAAATCCAAAAATATTAATTTGCATATGCAATAGAAACATACTGCAATACACATTTTGTCGAAAGCAACACATATACTTTAAAAAACACTTTCAAGAATGCAATGTATTAATTGTCATTCATTCAAATATCATTATCAAAAAACAAGATTACTTTCATTCATCAAGTTATATTTCATTCACATTAGATTATATTCTCACTAGAATATGATAATTCATTTTTAAATATTTTTTAATATTCTTTCAAAAAAAATATAAATGCAAATTGTATTTCATTACAAACATGGATTCATTTCTATCAAAAGAATATACTCAAACTGTAAATCATTCATTAACATTCTATTTAAAGAATATTAAATATTCATTCAGAAGAAAGTGTAAGAATGAGTAATGAAAATTGAGAGACATGGATTCATTTCTATTGAAAGAATACACTCAAAGTGTAAATCATTCATTCACATGCTATTGAAAGAATATTAAATATTCATTCAAAAGGTGTAAGAATGAGTAATGAAAATTGAGAGACATGGATTCATTTCTAATGAAAGAATATAACCAAATTGTAAATCATTCATTCACATTCTATTGAAAAAATATTAAATATTCATTCAAAAGAAAGTGTAAGAATGAGTAATGAAATTTGAGAGACATAGATTCATTTTTATTCAAAGAATATACTCAAATTGAAAATCAGTCATTCATATTTTATTGAAAGAATATTAAATATCCATTCAAAAGAAAGTGTAAGAATGAGACAAGTGTTCTAATATTTTTTAAACTTTAAATTCATAGACACCTTTAAAACTCTTTGTATTCTTTCACATTCTATTGAAAGAATATTAAATATTCATTCAATAAAAATGTGAGAATGGGACTCTAGGTGTTTTATTAAACTAAGACACAAAGAAACAAATTCACTTTAACATCATAGACAAACACTTTAACATCAATTTGGAATACGAAGTTTAAATGTTGAATCTTTTCAGTAATTCAAGATTCGAGGTCGGGGTCAATGTACCTACCACCATCCAAGAGAAACTAAGTGTTATAACATCATAGTCTCAAATGGGAAGACAACTAATCCCTCCTTACCACGGATAGTTATTGCTTTTACTGAGGAAAGAACCCACCTTCCACATTCAAAAGAATGTAGCAAAAGATATATTAGAGAAGTAGAGTAATCTATTGCACTAATGGGCACCAAGGAGTTATCACAACTTACTGATATTGTAAACACTTTTGTATTTAATTTATGAAATCAATGATGGGTATGTGCGATTTTGTAATGGGTTGGATGTATTTAATTATCTTTGCAAAAGGAATAACAAGGAGTTTGGATACATGGATACAAAAGTACTTGTATAGAGTTTCATAGGGCGTTCACATAACTACCAACAAGTAAGGTTACTTTGCAAAAAAGGAGATGTCAACACTTAATATAGACTCGTGGCATCAACATGACTTACCTTGTGAGTATAAGATAACGGCATCATGACATCTATTAAAACTACAGTCACATATACATAACAAGGACCTAAACAAAGTAGCTGGGAAAGAGCACATAAATTTTAATGAAACACATAGCTTTACAAATTCCACCTTACCATTAAGTAAATAGTAGGTTAATGGTGCATTTTGTAATTAAAATCAGTTTAAGTCTATATATATGAGAACCTTCTAGCGATTAGATATAACAAACACAATAAATAAATTTCCCAGAGTATATATATGAGCACATATCCATATACACATATCAAAGAGGGAATGTACACATGCCCACTATTATATATATTCATTATTAAATGGCTATCCTTATAAGAACATATGAACAATAAAATAGGAATCCTTAGAGATCTAGTACTCGACTAAGCAACTCACAAACTTAAATAAGTACTCAACTCCTAAAAGAGACATGTAATTAGAAGAAATTGATACATGACAAGAAACATAGGGATGTAAATGCCACAAAATTTACTAAAGAAAAGAGAATCTTTAAATGTTGGCACATAATTTAATAATTACAAGAAGTGAAAGAGAGTTTAAGGGAATTTAAAAGCATGGTACATAAGAGTAGTTAAACTAGGGAGACAAGAATTGGTTCATAGTAAGCATTGAATGGCTTGACTAATGACAATCAACTAATTTTCATCAACCCCATAGCCAAGCAATGCCGAAGGAAAAGTAGCCACAACCAAATTAAATACTCACAAATAAGAACAATGCTGCACACAACCAAATTATGTAGTAATGTTGATCATCAAATAGTCCATATCCATAACTTAGAATAAACAAGGACGAATCAACCATGCAGCAGCACTGAGCTTCTTACTACAGCACTCATGAATCCATACTTAGAAGATTTGTACCATGTCCCCAAGAGTAAAACTAGTCAACAAATGGCGTACTATTGTCCCTGCTATAGAAGATGCTTGAAATACCATCTACTGGGAAATCCATGTAGTAAATGGTGTGCAAATAAGGGATTAGGTGCCGAACATCAGCTAGACGAGGTTAACCGATAAAGTTAGCTCCTATCAATCCAGTCATAATGTACTAAATACTTTGTGTACAACCACCATTCATGGACGTGACTGTAGTATGCTACTTGTGATGCTAAGGATGTTCCATCCTATTTCATAAGACACAATGTTGCCTTGAGCTTCATGTACTGCAGGGAGTCGTTCAAATGAGCTACATGAAAATACTATAGAGATCAACAAGCGATCATGTGCTTCAAGACAAAGGTAGGATCCCCTTCTCTGCGAAAAAGCTTCCTACAATCATCCCACAGCGATGAAGAATTCATATGCTTTCTCCCTTAATAATTGACATGAAGATGGCGATCGAATCACGAATCACTTGCTCCTACAGAGATCTTCCATAATTGTTGTGACAAACTTCTTCCTCCTTGCACAATCCACCACTCTCAAGTGATGATCGAATGGCTTGCTCCTGTAGGGAACCTCCTGGACCATTTCTACACTTGCTTCTTCTTCATCGTAACTACCAACAATTCATCACCATTCTAGTAGGATATGCTGATGCCAATCGAGCCAATGGCTCTCGGGGGTGGATTGTCTCATGTTAGGGCCGATGGATCTGAGTTCCTATAATGGTTTTCTGCATGATCCTGGCGACAAGGAAGTATTGTGTTTACTACACAAGATGAAGAATTTAGCAGTTTTAGGTGCGAAGAGGGGTGTTTATTTGGCTGGTTTTGCGATGCCTCATGACCCTCCTCTAGAATTACAAAAGCGTGGTTGTCACATGGTCTCAAGAGTTGTGGATGTTGGACTGTTTAGGAATGTTGCTTTGGCGGATGTGAAAGAAAACAAGCCCAAATCCTCATCAGTCCAACAACTATCAAAAGAATGAAAAGCTTCTTCGCCACGATGAAGATAGGCAACCTTCAGTCTCAAAGCTTGACGTATGGGAGCTAGTCTCAACACTTGGTTGATTTGGAGAGTTTTTATGGGTCGTCAAGGCATGTTCCTCACCTCAATTCATGGAACGTTGAAAGACCGTTCACACATTTCTCACCTCAATTTGTAGGGGATGTCCAAAGACTGTTTGCTGCTTCACTTTCACTAACATCCAACAGCTTTGATGATTTCGAAGGTTGTCATTAAATTTATTGCATGTTCCTAGATGCCAAACTCTGTGTGTGTGTGTGTGTGAAATTTTAAAATTTGTTTCTTTTTGAAGGCCACACACAGAGAGAGACAGAGAGAGAGAGAGAGAGAGAGAGAGAGAGAGAGAGAGAGAATTTATATTATGTATAAGATATTGATTTTATGCATACATGTTTGTAACTTGTGTGTGTGTGTGGGAGACAAGCGCACGAGGGGGGGGGGGAGGGGAGTAGTTATGGTGTTGCAAGGAGGGGGTGAAGGTCATGAAGGGAAAAAGTTTAGAGACTAGAGGATAGGGGGAATGTTAAGCTATGAGGAGAATTTTGAGAGATATAGAGAGGAGGGGGTGGTTAGATAGCTAAGAAGAGAGGAGCGAGAAGAGAGGAGCTTAAGTACAATTTGTGCCAATGACAAAAAGAGAGATCAAAGGTGGTGGTGAACTTTGTGGTCATCATGGATAGATATCAAGACTTTACTTGCATACTCTTTCATGAAAATGAAATATTTTTAGCATACAAGGAAGAAAAGATTATGTGTGAGGCCATAGATTCAGTGGGTAAGAAAAGAGGAGAGGAAGAGAGAGAAGAGAGAGAGAGAGAGAGAGAGAGAGAGAGAGGTTTGAGGGCCTATGTGTGAATGCGTGCATGAGGGAGACAACCAAAGGAAAAGAGACAAAGAGAGAGAGAGAGAGAGAGAGAGAGAGGGTGGGAGTTTTGAAGTGAATGCTTTGCCCCTCGATCAACATCACGAGTTGCTCATCTAGGTGAATCGTTGAGTAAACTGATCATAGAGGCAAGCCAAGAAGGGCCTAGGGTCTTGCAACTTAAAATTTTATTTATGAAATAGAAGACATTTGAAGATCTTACCTTGAGACCTAGCAAAGCTGATCTCTAACCCATCATAGTTGGGTCATACTACTGGTGTAATTAAAGGCAGCAAGTAGAAGTTCAGTGAAACAAAAGGCCACCGCATACTATTATAGCACGTCACACATGCCTATAAGATTATCGCGTGTCACACAGGCACCATAATATTATCCCATGAACAACCTTGGCTGCCATCATTTGGTGAACCCAAGAATTCTCGTTCAAGTTCCATAAGATGTCCTAGTCGAACTAAAAGCATTTTTGGATCATCCATCTATGTGAGCTATAGCAGACAAACACAAGCCGCCGGTATACAAAGTATTGTCATACTTTTTTCTTTTTGTAGGACAAAAGACAAAAATATATTAACAAAAAAAGAGATATGTACAAATTCAAAACTCCGACCTAAACTAAGTCTACAACAAAATAGGATGTAGCCCCAAACTTAACTAATGGTCCTAAGAACTTCACTTTCTTTTCCCCAAAACAACAATGTTCTCCTTATCTCCTCAAAGATAACCGTTTCCAGAACCACCCGACTATGAGGCCTTTGAAAAACCACACCATTTCGGATTTTCCAGATTTGCATTATCACGATCCTACTCGTCACACCTCTATAACTAGAAGAAACCCGAAAGAGACCCTTCATGACACACACTACTAATGCACATCCCATCTCAGAGCATTTCTAACACTCTATTCTACCATATATAGACACTGAATTTGACTGAACGTGACAACAATCCATATATACAAGCTTGTAGCATCTTTTGAAGTCACCAGAAGGAACCTATTGCACATATCATATGTGCAGTAGTAGGATGATAGCCTACTATTCAAGTGTACATACCTGTAGAAAACCACAAACGTCAAAGCGTAAATCAGTACCAAGACAAATGGGCAAAACATTTTTCCAAGAGATTCTATGCCGAACATTCTGTGTACGCTTCTTTGGCCACTGCTTGAAAAACCTTCCACAACTATCTCTTCATAGACTTGGTAATCAAAGGCTACCTGAGAAGTTGACCATCCTATGGGACTTTTCCTAAGCTAGTAATAATCATAGGACTACCACAAGACACCATTACCCACCACGAACATCAACAACCCCCCCTAGAGGTGCTGACTCTACAAAATAAAGCAATCATTGAACTTTCTCTAAACGCCAAACATATCTGATTTCCTACGAACTCAAATATTGCATGTGCCTACCATTGAACGCGGAACTCCAACATTGCATATGCCTACCATTGAACGCGAAACTCTCTTCATCAAGATGCATCTGCACCCCTTTCCCATCGCTCTTCGCCAATTCTACAAACACAACCCCCCTTAGAGGTGCCGACTCTCCAAAACAAAGCAATCATTGAACTTTCTCTAAATGCCAAACATATCTAATTTCCTACGAACTCAAATATTGCATGTGCCTTCCATTGAACGTGGAACTCAAACATTGCATATGCCTACCATTGAACGCAAAACTCTCTTCATCAAGATGCACCTGCACCCCTTTCCCATTGCTCTTCGTCAATTCTGCAAACACAACCCTTTCCCATCATTCTTTGCCGATTCTGCAAACACATGGCGATGACTTCAAAGAAACACAGAAGAAGAAAAGAAAGTATATGAAGGTGAAGAATGAAAAAGGTATGCAGAAATGATCGAATCTATCCCAAAAGTCTTGCTCTCAATATCCATCGCCTAAGGGACTGTTCATACTCAGTCATCTCCGTATAACTTCCAACAAAAGATACACGTTGACGCAATAGAACCCTCGAACCCACACGAAAACTTAAAACAATACATAAAAGGTTATACCTTCCTTAGCAACATTGTACTACAATTATAAATTCGAATGCCCAAATCTTCAACTTCAATGCGAAAATCCTTGTCCACAGAGCAAGACACCAACATGCAATGATTGCACGTTGAACACAAGCATCCACGAACCCGCAAAAGCCATAGAAAACATTTGAAATCCAAGACTCCATGCATTGATTCCATGGCCAAGATGGTGATCCATAAACTCCAAAGGCCAAATGCACATCAAGGCGTCCTGCAATAAGAGTGAAATCAGATTTGCATGAACCTCGCAATTAATGTCACTAAGAATGGCTACAAGTGGACCAATCACGAATTTCCAAGCTATCATCGCCTAAAAAGATCGGAAAAAATAATTTACCTTTTGAAGCAAGAAGGACAATTAATCATCATCCCCGGAAGAGTAACCATAAGCAATAGAGTTGCGTTCATTTTGCAACAAGTTGGCATATACACGAACACTTGGACCATTCTGAAGGTCCTTCAAGATGCGCGATACATCCACCATTGAGGGGCGCTTCGTGGGTGCATCTTGAGTGCATAGTAGAGCAACTTGTGCCAATCGCCTTGCAACTTCCGAAGAAAACCCAGGAGTATTGAAGACACAGAGCTCCTGTTTTTGGAATGCTGATCGCACCCAAGTCACCAGGGTGTGATGTTCGAGTGGTATGTCGTGGGACGTTGGTCTTTTGCCAGTCAGTACCTCCAACATCACCACTCCAAAGCTGTATACATCTCCCTTCGTAGTAGGATTTGGTACGTACCCGTACTCTGCGTGATTTAAGAGAAACATGCTGCATGAAGAATCTGCATAAATAACAAAATCTACGGGCAGCTAAATTCTTAAAACTACAACAAAGACTGTCCAGAGCATGAATTGGCTGACGCATGAGCAGTTTTTATTCGTCATAAGCAACAAAATCTAAGGGCGGCTATCTGTCATCTCCACTGACCTGGAGCAATGTAACCAATCGACCCTCGCAGAACAAAGGATGCGTTCACTTGGCGACGGATGCCATTGTTGAGTAGCTTTGAGATGCCGAAATCGGAGATGTGTGCTTCAAAGTCTTCATCCAACAAAATGTTTCCAGGCTTGAGATCGCAGTGCACAATGGCTCCTGCGGGATGGCTGTGGTGCAGATATTCCAGTCCTTGTGCCACTCCACACAGTATGTTCAGCTTGTGCTCCCTTGAAAGTTCAAATCCCCCGTGCAAATACTTGTCCAGATTCCCGTTAACCATGTACTCGAGTATGATCGCCTTCACATCCAAACTAAAACAGCAACCCAGCACTCTCAACACATTCCGGTGCCTGAGCATGCCCATTATCTCAACCTCTCTTTTGAAGCTCGCCTCAGCTCCCAATGTGATCTCATTGTTGAGCACTTTGACTGCCACTAGTCTTCCTCCCGATGCAAAACCTCGATAGACGATGCCCGTGCTGCCCTGACCTAAAAAATTCATTTCATTGAAACGTCCTGTTGCTTCTCTTAACTCATCCGCTTTTAGATTCACCTGTGTCCCTGCTAGAAGCACATTGCTTAGCTGGGTTAATTGTACGGCTTGCGCCTGATAGATCCTCTTCCGCTCCTTGCGCCTATGGCAGTGCCTGCGAAGCCAAATAATACCCACGAGGAGCATTCCTCCCAAGACCACAGACCCCATCGCAGAAAGTCCAAACTGAGCCAAATGGTGTACATGTTTGTGCGGTGAAGGCTGTATGCGGCAAGGTCGGTACACAATTATTCCACAAAGTCCTGGGTTTCCTGTTAGCTTTGTAATCGATGCATTATCGAAGGGTGCTATCGCAGGAACAGGCCCGGTGAGCTTGTTGTCAGAAAGATCGAGCAAGTTTAGACTCCTAAGGTTCCCGGGTAGACCAGCTGGCGGTAAGTGGCCTCCGAGCTGGTTGTTCTCTAGTTGCAAATTTATCAATTGAACACATCGTTCGAGAGAATCAAGAGTCGAAGAAATGTCGCCTGAGAGGTGGTTGTTCGATAGATTTAACTGTTGCAGTTGTATGAGCGATCCCAGATACGGTATGGAGCCAGTTAAAGCGTTGTGCGATAGATCTACGATCAACAGCCCAGGAAGCGATCCCAAGTCGGAGGGAATGAAACCTGTGTCATTCCGACGAAGAGAATAAATTTGAGATATTGTACTTACACAACCGGAAGCTTGATGATTCGATAAGAATTGTTGATGTCAACAAATGAAAGCTTGATGATTCCATAATGATCACGACCTGGAAACCAAACAATTTTCGTCTATTTCCCATGCAGAAAGCTAAGAGAGGAACTCCACCTGTGAGATTGTTCGAGGCAAGGCTTAGCTCCTCTAATTGGAGGGAGCCTTTAAGAAATGTGGTGGGAATAGTACCCTGAAACATATTATCATCGAGCGCTAGAGTAAGGAGATACTTGAGCTGCAGAAGCGAACGAGGAAGGGGACCGCTAAAAGAATTGTGTTGCAGAAGCATCTGAACGAGGCTGGGGTATCTGTCAAAGGCGTCGGGAAGCTCCCCTTGGAAACGGTTGTATCCCAGATCCAGAACTTGGAATTCTGTAGCGTTGGATAGTCCTAAGAGAATACTCTCGAGACTGCCCGTGAGCTCGTTGTTACTGATGAGGAGGTTTACCAAAGCGGAGCAGTTTGACAGTACAGTCGTCGGCACAACACCCGATAGATTGTTTGCCCGAAGATCGAGTCTGTTCAATCTATTCAGCCTACCGAGCTCTGCTGGTATCTTGCCAGAAAGCTGATTGACGCCGAGAAGAAGCTCATGCAGAGCCGAGCAATTTGACAAGGTCAGTGGGATGGCCCCTGTCAGTGTGTTTGCCGAAAGGTAAAGTCTCTCCAGTGCTTTCAGCAAGCCAAGCTCAGGCGGTATGATGCTAGAGAGCTGATTTGAGTCGAGATAAAGATGAAGTAGAGCAGAGCAATTTGACAAGATCGGCAGGATGGCCCCTGTCAGTGCGTTTGCCGAAAGGTAAAGTCTCTCCAGTGCATTCAGCAAGCCAAGCTCAGGCGGTATGATGCTAGAGAGCTGATTTGAGTCGAGATCAAGATGAAGTAGAGCCGAGCAATTTGACAAGGTCGGTGGGATGGCCCCTGTCAGTGTGTTTGCCGAAAGGTAAAGCCTCTCCAGTGCATTCAGCAAGCCAAGCTCAGGCGGTATGATGCCAGAGAGCTGATTTAAGTGGAGATCAAACTGAAGTAGAGCAGAGCAGTTTGACAAGGTCGGCGGAATGTTCCCTACCAATAGATTTGCCGAAAGATCAAGCAGCTCCATCTTGCGCAAGAGTCTCAACTCGCTAGGGACCCGTCCTGTGAGATTGTTTTGAGAGAGATCGAGCGTTTGTAAAGCGCTGCAATTGGCGAGTTGAGGTGGAATGATACCAGTGAAACCGTTCATAGACAGATTGAGAGTGCGAAGGAATGGAAGCTGGGCAAGCGAGGGAGGGATGATGCCTTGAAGGGCAAGCTGGGAGAGGGAGAGACCCGTGACACGATGATTTCGAGGGTGGCAAACGAGGCCAAACCAAGGTGGGCATGAAGAGTTGCGAGTTGAGGAGCAGGAGGAGGAGGTGTGATTGATGAGCCAGGTTGAGAGGCTGTGGGAGGGATCGAAAATGGAGTTCTTGAATTGAAGCAAAGTGCGAGCGTCTTGCTGTGTGGGCACGCAGCATAAGATGATATTATTCATGTGGAAGGGGACGACTAAGAAGAACATGAAGATGCACAAGGCATCCCAAGACGCCATCCCTATGGGAAAATCTAACAAGAAAAACATGAATGCTCATAAAGCATTCATAAGGCTTGCCTCATATACTCAGCTTGGAAAAGAAAGAGAGAGAGAGAGAGAGAGAGGACTTGGATATGCACCAAGGAGAAGAGGGGGAGAGAGAGAGAGGGGGGGAAAGGGGCCTTGGCTTGAAATAGAAAGAGAGAGAAAGAGGGAGGAATACTGGAGATCACATGTGCTCAATCAATCATAAAAAACAAAAACAGGCAAGTTGACCAATCAACAATTCACCAATAAAAACTTAAAACAAGTTGGAATGACTTTTGTCATTCAAATGGCTTGCCCTATGGATGAAATGGTAAGTTGGGAGTCCACCAGTAGTTGAGAGAGGAAAAGTAGGGAGTGAAATGGAGGTGTGGAAATTGGGTGAGTGGTTTAAAAAAACATTGGAAATTATTTTCGCTTCTCAAGCTGGGCCGCCATCAATTAGGCTTCCTAGTGAGACTTGGTAGGCCAAAAAGTAGAGGATTGAAGGGATGAAGAAGAAGAAGAGGAGAGAGAGAAAGAGAAAGGTGGAGAATTTCATGGGATTCTCACATGCTCCTCCAATCAATGGATGTAAAAAAAAAGCAAACATAAAAACAACTAAATACTAATTTTTCTCTTTGGAGGCCAAACGATTACTAAGGCATACCCATTGAGGGCAGGCCAAAAATTCAGAATTTCGTCCATCTCCAAGAGGAACCTTCACTGCTCCAAGAGCCAACAGGCCGTCCTTCGGGGGAAATTTGCCAACCTAAAATTTAGAAAGCTACTGAAAAGACGTTCACATGGAAAGGACGACCAGGAGTAGCTAGGAGCTTGTCAAGCCACCCTAGGGTTAAATCCAGGAAGCCACTTAAAAGAAGCTCATAGGGTAAGGACCTAGGGAGGCTTGCAGGCGACCGTGAGTAGGTGGGCGCTTGTCAAGCCAACCTAGGCTTTTTTCCTGACATCAAGGGTAGTGAGAGCATTGAAAGAGACAACAAGTAATGGAGGTGACCAAAATCCATTTCCCTAGTTTCTCCAGTTTTCTACTCAAGCGATGACCTTGGCATTTTAGAACACCTCAACAAGCAGTTTTCTACTCAAGCGATGACCTTGATGTTTTAGCAGGGCCTCAACACGGTACTCAAGCTAGTAGACACGTAGTCCTAAAGACATAACACTTTTTTGAGGCGCTTATTTCACTTGATACTTAACAATGTTCTAAGAACCTTACTTTGCTTAGTTCACTTGATACTAAATACATAACAATGTTATAAGAACCTTACTTAGTGCATGTAAAGTACCTCCCATAGATCCTCAAGCACAATTATATTATATGTAACTTCATGTAGCCTCATTTTATATTCACACTCTTCTTAAGTAACCCACACATATGAGCAACAATTTTGAAGACCGAGATGATGGTTTGTCCTTCTAAGATTAAGTGCAATTACACACCACCTTGAGCCCACCCATGGTAGAGAAGGCTTGGGCATTTGGTCTATAAACACACCCTACCCGATATAGGAAGAGCGTAATAGAGGAGAGGCCCACATGGTTTTGGAAGGAGGCTTCCCGTTGGCAGCACAAGGCTATGTCAATGACATTGCTGGATGGTTTGGTAGGGGGTTGAGCTTGCCCACACTAATGGGCACTCCCTTTTTCTACAGCCAAGCACGTGAAGCCTAGTGGCAAACACATCAGGGCATGCCCCCTTGCTGGGCACTTGGTCTGCTCTACCCCTAAGATGGTGGTTTCTCCTCCTTCCCATCTTAGGATAGGCCCTTCATATAAAATTTGTGACCCATGAACTCATGTTAATACTTCATCCTAATGCATAGAGGGGTAGCTTTCCACTAAGACATAGCCATCTGAAAAGATTAGCCATTTTTAGGATGGTCATTGAGGACTTAATCTATGACTACTTTGCAAAGAGAGATTTCCTTTCCATTTGATCTAAGGAACTTAATGCATAGAGGGACAGCTTTCCACTAAGACATAGACATCTTAAAAGACAAGCTATTTTTAGGATGGTCATTGAGGACTTAATCTATGACTAGTTTGCAAAGACATATTTCCTTTCCATTTGATCTAGGGAACATCTTATTCTTTCAAGTCATTGCCTAAACTTTCAATTATTCTAATATGGGAATGAGGTGTAGCCACCACAAGCAAACATGATTTGGATGTGCCTTCCCCATAGAGAAAGTTTGAAATGTCACTACAATAGTCTCTTAATCCTCCCTCAATCTTCTTGCATAGAAAATTTGATGTGAGATACCAATTAGGAACTACCGATTGTCCCACAATGAAAATGGTGAGTCACATTAAGAAAAATGGCTTTACTTCCAAAGGAAATGAAAGTCGTCAATGTTTCTAGTTTGAAGGGGAACATCAACATCATGAAAAGAGAGAGAGAGAGAGAGAGAGAGAGAGAGAGAGAGAGAGAGGGCCTAGATTATACTACTTAAATATATTATGTGCTTCCTATGACCCTCCTATTCTTTTGTTGAAAGGGGACCCACAAACGAATTTTATTACCATAGCTTTCTTTGAAGTCTTGGTATCACGTCTTTTGATATAGCTTTCATTGTCATTGGCTTTGGAGTCTTGCTAATCACGCGTGTTGATTTCATTATCATTGGTTATTGACTCTTAAGTCTTACTATTCAAGACTTGGTAATGAATTCAATTGTCATCAAGATCTTTAATCATGCTAGGTACATAGGGTCTAGGTATGTATATCCTTGGGATCTCTGAATGGTACTCTCCAAGTTACAAGGGACCATGAAATCATGCAATGTGAGGCTAATTTTTAAAAAAGAATTGTGTGCATGCGTTGGTGTTTCCTATCTCTAGAGTAAACTATCTCCAATGCTCGACAATGCTAATTCAATTGCAAGATTAAAATAGGCTAATCTGAATAAGTGCAAAGGCCACCGACCTTAATACATAATAAACTACAGAGGTATACAACGCCTCATACAACACTACCTTTCATAAAGATCCTTGCTTCATATAATTATCATAGATAGATGTTATAGCCATGAGTAAGAGAATATCAAATTAACTAAATTTATTCATTGAGTGGGGTGCTCCCGAGCGGTATAGTCACGGAGGCTAGTTTGCTAGTTGTGGCCATTGGCCAGGTTTTTGTATGACTCATCTATTCCAGAAGTAGGTCATCTCACCTGTCACCATCCCACCAACATGAGAGAGTTAGTACAATGCATGATGCATGGGGAAGATAGGCTTTAATGAAGACCTAGTATAGCTATTATCCACTTCTAATTTACTAGAATCTAGAAGCATACCCCAGGGGGTCCACCTAGAAATATGTAAGTATACACATGAGAAAAAAGTTACATAATACTCATTTTTTATAATATAAATGGCAAAAAGGCATTTGTTATGTTGGAAATGGCATAAAAGGAAAACATAGTTGCCATTTCTTGTCTTAAATGGCATAAAAGTGTCATGTATGAGATTTTAAATGGAAAAAGAAAGTGATATAAAGGTGCTATTATGTATAAATACAAAAAAAAAGACAATAAATTTCCAATTATGGGATTAAAAAATGGCATTAAATTGGGATATTAATTGGATTCTAAATGGGTCAAAATGTTACATTAAAGTTATCATTTCAAGTTGTAATTTTTTTTTTAAACGTGACAAAAGTTAACATACCTTTTAAAGGGTGAATTGTATAAATTTTAGCATTTCATTTTGTTAAAGATATGATTCATTACTTGCTTAAAATTTCAAAATACATTTTATTAATATTAAAATAACATGAGAATTTATAAATAGATTATATAGAGAATTTTCCATAGTTTTTTTCTAAGGAATACATTTTTAAAAACAAATGAAGACACAATACTTTTTTAAAAATACTTATTAAACATTAAAAAAGTAAGTATAATATACATTGCCCAAAAAAATTTATATAGCATAAATACAAGTCACATCAAATAGTATTACATATAAGGTAGTACTTGGGGGGTTCACTCATAAATATGTAAGCAAAGCACATGGGTTCAACAAAAGGAGTTTCTTAAACCCGATTTTTACACATTTTTTACATATAAAAGGATATCAAATAAAGGGGGTTTTCATAGATTAAATAGAAAAGAGTGTGTTTTATTCATGATAAATTTATGGATAAAGGATTTTACAAATAGGCCTTGAACGCATGTGATATATAGGGTTTATACATAGTGACCCCCCTGAGAGATAGTACATCGAAGCATGGAGCAATTGAATCAAGTTTCACAAGTGTGACCTCTAATATAGAAGAAACTATAGAGTAGCACTCCATGTTAAAAGTTAGTTCTAAAATATATGACTAATTCAATTATCTAATTGGCTAGGTTCATGTCTCCTTGGAGAGCTAAGCTCCTTATTATTTACATCAGGAATACTCCATTTAGCCTCTTCAAGGATTTCATACATGAACTTCAAGGCATTTTATGGAACGTCTCATCTCTCATGACATTGAATGGTATACCATTTTTTACTAATGCTTTTGTCCATCTTAAGTGCTCTTCATGCACTTGTTGTCGAAGAAAACCATCCTTCATAGATGATTGTTCTCCCTTTTTTCTCTTCTTTACCTGACATACATTAGTCGCATCAAAACTCACTTGCAACTTGCTTGCTAGCAAATCTACATCACCTTCATGTATTGATACACCCCTTACATTTATTGGTGCTTCTCCTTCAACCATCTCATCAACCTCAGCACTCACATTAGGACTTGGACGATTCCTTATCAGGGTCGGATTAACCACTTTTTTCACTTTCTCTAAATAAGATTTGCATAACGGGAGAACATCAGACGGAGTGCATGAGCAAGCTTCAACATCACTGCCAATTCTAAGACTACTCAACTCTTAGCTGTTACGATGAACATGGATGATATCAGTGCATCCTTAATGGAAGAGAAGAAGAAGATAATATAAAGAACTTATAAATTTGTTGCAAAGCACATTAGAAGTAGAAAGCAGTGGAAAGGTACTCATCAAGTTATATTTCATTCATCGAGTTATATTTCATTCACATTAGATTATATTCTCACTAGAATATGATAATTCATTTTTTAATATTTTTAAATATTCTTTCAAAAAAAATGTAAATGCAAATTGTACTTCATTCATTCACAAACATGGATTCATTTCTATTGAAAGAATATTTCAAATTGCAAATCATTCATTCACATTCTATTTAAAGAATATTAAATATTTATTCAGAAGAAAGTGTAAGAATGAGTAATGAAAATTGAGAGACATGGATTCATTTCTATTGGAAGAATACACTCAAAGTGTAAATCATTCATTCGCATGCTATTGAAAGAATATTAAATATTCATTTTTGTGCTTCTTGGGGTGAAAATCTCCTATAACGAGCCGCACGCAAAGTAACCTCACTTAGATAGTCTGTTAGCTCTCTCTTATATGAAACTAATCTATCTATTTTGCTAGTAGACCTACTTATTTTTTCTCTCTCGTCCTTCTCTAAGTGCTTCTGAAGAGCAAACTCCTCCTTTTTGTCCTAGGTTAATGGAGCTCGATGTCTCTTTCTCTGCACTCTGTTCCCCTCGTTCTCGACGATCCAATCTTTGTTGATGACAATAGCTTCCTCCATGGAATTGATGACTTTTAAAAGATCCATGAAGCTTTAAGAGCCGATCTACCCATATTTGGATGAAACTATTGCAACACATTTATTACTTAAACAGTGGATGTCCGTCCTCTTGTGAACACAAGCACGGACAAGCCATTAAGGTTGGTAAAATTGGGCAAACGTGGACTTTGGGCGTTTACCTCGTCCAAGGAAGTATGTGAAAACCTCCTTTGTGGGAGGCCAAAAACTTGACCGAATGAACTACATTCTAAACTATGAATGAGCACAATCCAAAGTCAGATGAGGAATTGAAAGGCATGAACCTCAAACTTGGGATTTCTCTTGATTTATTCTTCCCTTTGAATTTCTGCACGGCTTCCTTCTACCTCACATCTCCTCTCATCTAATCTCATCTGCCAATTAGATTCACCAAATCCTCTCTCCTGTATTCCATAGCCTTGGCCACAGCACTCGACGATCAAATACAGCTTGCAGTTTTGAACGTAGAAGGCACCCAATTCGAGAAGGTGATCCTTCTGGCTGCTCCCCCGCGAGGTCTTTATATATACATACATATATATCCGCCTCTGGCACTTTTGTTCCGATTCCATTCACCTTGAACAAATTCCTGTGGCGTCGTTTCGAGGCCGAGTTTGCTCCCCACGTTGATGGGTTCTGCACCTCCCCGAAGTGTCGCCCTCCAACTTCTAAAGCTGTACGGTCTCTCTCGGGCGCCTCTTGTCCCTCCCCTCGACCTGCTCTCCAAAGAACCCACTTTCAGGCTCTTGCCCGCAACTCGGTTCTCCACCTTCGTCCAGGCCCGATCGCACCAGAGGCGCGCCGGGCTGCATCAGGCACATTCGACACAGTCGAATTGTTCGAGTTATTTGACCTTTCCAGGTCTTTGTATTAGACACGCATCGCAGCTTGCATCGGCTCCGAATGCCTCTAAGAGGGTTCTATTCGTGGATACTCTTGCATTGGTACGATATTTTGGATTATTGTAAATTCCCCCGCCCCCCTAAAACTCGGAAAGAATGAAAGGTTCCCCTTTACTTTTGCCTCTGACGTTCCTACATTTTAGGTGTTAGGCAGATCAGCCTAAATTGGTTTTTGCAAAACTGCAGATCTAACAGTGTTTATGCTTTAGGTCCGAAAGTTGGAGGCACAAGGTTTCACAGCTAAGCAGGCAGAGGCCATAACTGCAGCCATGACTGATGTACTCAATGACAGCTTGGAAAATGTTGCAGACTCTTTTGTATCCAAGTCTGAATTGCAAAGGGTATGTCATTCGCAATTGCCTTGCACTAGGTAATTGTTTTGTACATGATAGCTTAAAATCAACACGTATGCCTCTAGGTACATTGCACATGCATTCTATAGTATCGTGATAATGTCAATTGTTTGCTGACTTCAACAGTTCGTTGCTCAAAAAGATAATGCTGTCATTTTTCGGCCTTATGAGACTGTTCAATCGGCATGTGAACTTGTTTTTTCTTGTGGTACTTGCATAGGCTGACCTGATGCAAGAAGCTGCCCTATCCAAGCTGGAGGCAGATGTGCGAACGTCACAGGTACTGAGCCTATTAGTAGACGACATATGGTTTACTCACGCCTAGGTTAAACAATGCTTATGAGTGCTAAAGTATTAAAAGTCAGCTGTTTCTCTTGTTGCGTAGTGTGTGAGTGTTCCTTCTACACAGTCTAAGTTTTAAGAACAGCACCTATGCTAGAAATTGTGAAAGTGAGCAACATTTGGTCACAGTACCTTTTTAAGAAAGGCACAGGTGATGTAAACAAAGAGATTCTAGATAGTTTTTATGCTCTTTCCACTTATCTATACTTTTTTTGTCAGAGAAATAGGGCAACATAACGTTGCACCTATGCATCAGAATAGGGTTACACGGATCAATTCTACTCACAGGCTCCCCTTCTATACGTAGACGCAAGTTTAATGATAGAACGCACTTAGATCTGGAAAATAACTGAGCAAGATAGCGACAAAACTAGCATTTGTAAGGGAGGACCGGTCTACTGTGAAATGGTTACAACGAAGTACTCCTGTAGGCAGTCTAGATCCTGACATTTGCCCCTACAGCTGCACAAACTGAATACAACTATTGTGGACAAAATCTCTTATGACTGCTGGTCACTCTCTCCTTAGAACAAAATGGCCCTTACATGGAGAGCTAGTCTGTCCCTGTGCCCCAGCCCACCGACCAAACAAACAAATAGGCCCTTAAAGTGGGCCAAGTGATCTTAGATCCGGAAGGATGACCCCTGCTCCCCTACCTTGCTGCAAGTCATCCTCCCCCATGTCCTCTGATATGGGGGATCCCAGGTGGGGAGGGGACGTCTAATCCTGGAGACTATGTTGAGCAGGTTAAAGATCTTGTAGACAGAGGGCAGGAGCAGCATGTGTGCAAATTAAAGAATGCTCTATATGGATTGGAGCAGGCACAGAGAGCATGGTATCACAGGCACTTTCTTCAGAAAGGGTTAAGAGGTGCAGACCCGGTACCTGGGTTTTGTATGCCGTTGATATCATCATTATCTGCACATTAAGCATGTGAAGCAAGTGCTGGAAATTTTGAGGATGCATCAGCTTTATGCAAAAGCCAGCAAATGCACTTTTATGGTAAATGAGGTTGACCTAAGGCATATTGTGAGTAGATGTGGCATTCGGGTGGATCCTGCAAAGGTGAAATGCATCAAAGATTGGCCACAGCCACAAAATTTCACCCAGTTGAGAGGATTTTTAGGCCTTGCTTCGTTCTACAGGCGCTTTATTCACAAATTTGCCAAAAGGGCAGATCCTTTTAGTGACCTCTTGAAGAAGGATGCTTTTGGGTGGTTAAAGGAAGCACAACGCAGCTTTGAAGACCTGAAATTTGCTCTCACTCATGCACTTGTCTTGGTATGCCTTGATTTTTCGTGTCCTTTCATTGTGGAGGCAGATGCCAGTGGCAAAGGATGAACACAGGGTAATAGCCTTTGAAAGCAGGAAGTTTGATGCCAAAGAACTCAATTTCCATGTTTATGATCAGGAGATGTTGGCTATCTTGCATGCTTTCAAGAAATGGCATCACTATTTGTACGAAAGTAAAATTAAAGTGAAAACAGATCATAGGACACTCAGATTCTTCCTCACTCAGCCAAATTTGTCATATAAGCAGAAGAGGTGGTTGGCTGCAGTCCAATCCTATGATTTTGACATTGAGTACAAAAAGGGGAAGAAAAATGTGGTTGCAGATGCCTTATCTAGGATGTGAGCTTGCAATTTGTCTGCTATCTCTACAATATATCAGGAGTGGATTCATGGCATTTAGGAAGAGTATATGTAGAATTCTAAAGCAGCTCTCATATTTTTGGATTTGAAGAAGCCTTCTAGTCTGGGTCATCCGGGTTTCAAATTGCATAATGGGCTGTTGTGGTGCCAAGAAAGGATTTATTTAGTGCCAAGAAATGTACTCCTCTCCCATGGCTGGACATGCTGGTATCATTAAAACATATGAAAGAATCAAGTAGAGCTTTACCTTGGAAGGCATGTGGAGAGATGTGATTAAATACGTGGTTGAATGTTTGCCTTGCCAACAGAATAAAGTGGACAGCAAATTACTCGCAGGCCTCTTGCAGCCATTACCCATTCCAGAGGGCAAATGGATGCACATAGCAATGGATTTCATCATAGGATTGCCTTCTACAGAGAGGGGATGGGACAGCATCTTTGTTGTGGTGGATAGAATGACAAAACATGCCCATTTCATACCCACTAAGACCCGGTATTCAGCATCACAGGTTGCTTGGCAATTCATTGAACATGTCTTTAAGCATCATGGTTTCCCTAAGGAAATTGTCAGTGACAGAGATGCAAAGCTTATGGGTCACTTTTGGCAAGAGATATTTACAGCAGTGGGTACTTTACTC
Organism: Dipteris shenzhenensis; assembly: GCF_047967505.1. Lineage (NCBI taxonomy): Eukaryota > Viridiplantae > Streptophyta > Polypodiopsida > Gleicheniales > Dipteridaceae > Dipteris > Dipteris shenzhenensis. The sequence goes on from NC_141620.1 coordinate 48,617,605, forward strand.
ACACCTAGCACTGCTTACCATCCGGAGATTGATGGACCGTCGGAAAGGGTGAACAAATGGGTGGAGGAATATTTTTTCATGATACTCAAAAGTCTTGGGATAAATGATTGTCACTTGCTGAATTTTGTTACAATAGTACCAAGCATCTCTCCATTGGCATGAGCCCATTTGAGGCAATGTACAAATGCAAGGTCAGGATGCCTTCTTCAATTGGTGACATGGCTGTGAAAAATCAGCACGCATGGAATGACTTGGAGAGGATGAATGCCCTTTTACAATTGGCAAAAAGGAGTATGTAGGATGCCCAAGCCAAGCAGAAGAAATATGTGGATGAACGCAGGAGATATTTGTCTTTCAAAGAGTGAGATTATGTGGACAGCATGTCCATGTTCTTCTAGAGTTGCCACCTATGGATGAAGAGGGCCACATCCTCTATGTCCCGGAGTGCATCGTGGGTTTCAGAGACCATGTACTCCGAAACAAGGCCTGCGTAGTGTATCTTATCAAGTGGCGGGGACTCCCTGAGGATGAAAATTCATGGCAGCCAGAAAGCATTGTCTAGGACCACCCCTATCTCCTACCAGATTGATTAGTAGTGGCTGTTTGCTGCACTTTTGGACAGCCATGTTGTGAAATGTTGAGGGCAAAATTATATGGGAAGGGATGGCTGCAATGAAGGGAAAAAAGGCCCAAGTTAGAGGTCCTTTGGGTGGAAAAAGTGGAGGGACTATATAAGTTCCCATCCACCCCCTTCTATGGACCTTTTGATGTGACATCAAATCCTATCTACTCTTCCACCTCGTTCGTGCTACTTGCTCCCTACTCTCTCTTACACTCTCTCTTTCTTCCCTACTCTCTCTCTCTCTCCCCTACCTCATTCTCTTACTCCTGTCCCTCCTCTTTCCCCCTTTTCCGCGAACATGGATGTAGGAGTTGCATATAGGACTTGCATGTATAACTTGCATGTAGGACTTCCATGTAAAACATGCATGTAGGACTTTTCATGTTGAAGATGCATGTTGAGGATTCTTAAGGGAGATTATTTCTAGCCTTATGCAAGTACAAGCGGAGATTTTCCTCTACTCCACACATTTTGTGCTACCTAAGTCCATGTTGGCATAGAGACAACACTTGGGGAGCAGAGGGGGTGGCCGGAGTGCCTTGGGCTCCATGGTGGAGGCCAATTTGTACAGTATCATGCCCGGGGAAGTATTTAACATCGATGGGGTTCTAACTAGTGGCCTTGCTCTAGAGTGCGGAGTGGAGTGTTTGAGATAGTACTGCCTTTGTAGGAGTTCCCGCACCTGCTGTTGGCAATCTTCGTATTATGCGCGCAGTTAGCTATCAAGGGGTTGCTGAGCAGGATGGCTGGAGGGGGTGGGGCTTGGAGCTTTTCTTAGTCGTTTAGGGTCAGCCATTGGAACGGGTCCTATGGCTGCTGTGTCGGCCAGCTCATATCCAATAGGTGGTTGTTGCCCCAGCATGTGGTAAAGCACGGGCATATACAGCATCGGATTGCCTAGGACCTCACCATGCGTCTTGAGATCTTTCTGCATCTGTGTGCAGTAGTCATCCCAATTGGTGACCTACGGTGCTGCCAACCTTATGAGGATGTTCGGCACAATCGACTGTTGGTGGTGGTCCATGTGTTTGACTCGGGTCAACCATTGGAGCATGCGTGCCGATTTCTCTATCTTGGGCATTGTGATTTTAGAGAAGTGAATGCGGCCCTTGCTCTTCTTCCGGTCATAATTGTCGAGGGCCTCATGCAAGGATTTTTTGTGGGAATATTTGTCTGCAATGACGGGGAGGCCGAAGGTAGCGTTCACCATGTCTGGATTGAGGTGGTAGAAGTGGGGGGTGCCTATTGCATCACGGAGAATGCTGACGTTGGAGATCAATTTTCTTTTGCTCCTCTATCCCCTCTCTCCAAATCTGTCCCTATCCCCCTTTTCTACACTCCATCTCTGCTTTCTAACATTGTCTTCTACTTAAGTAGAATACAAGTTAGCATGGGAGTACGTGATGCTACATGGTTGAGGCTTCTTCCATAGAGATTCATATGCTATACAATGACAGTACAACTGTGTTTTGTGGCATCACAAGCTTTATATGTTTGGCAATGAATATTGTGTTGCATGCTAGGACCACACCATTGAAATGTAAATTTACTCAACCAGTTAAAATTTTACATAACAACAAATGGATCTTATCTTTGCACTAAATCAGCAGGTTGCTGATAGCTTCACCAAAGCACTTGTTTGAGTGGTGTGAGGACAGATCGGGGCTGCAAGATATACAATCGAGCATCAAGGGAGAGTGTAGGAGTTGATGCTCAGTTTTAATTAGCTTCCAGTGGCAGTTTTGGATGTGGTCATTTTTAAATTTTGACACTAGTCAAGTCCAGCTAGGGTAATTTATGATTAGAACTGACAATAGGTTTTTTAAATGCAATAGGTGGCACCACCATGTCATCAAAGGGTTGTGGAAACTCTAATTTTGATACATAGCTTTAGTTGTGTATAATCTTGCATGCACGTACATGCTTTTCTTCTCCGAATTGTAAGAGAAAGCTAATGAAATCTGGCTGATCCCTCCGTTCTCTTACATCATGATCCTCCCAACAAATAAACGATCTCAAGCAATCTTTTGAAACTCATGAAACAAAGGTTGTTGTCAAGAGTGGCTGAGTAGATTCATTTTGACGACGACTAAGATCCTTTTCAATCATCATGGCTAGACTTTATAAACCAATTTAGAGTTCTATTTATACTCGAGTGTTCTATTTCTACTCCACTCGAGTAATGCTGAATATTTACCTGCTTTAAAGTCTTAAAATCTCCATTTGAGGATTGCTTTTCTTGCAGACAATTCAGCATATCTATCCCATTCTCTCTTTTTATACTAATTGTTGACATGACCACAAGAGGTTGAAGTTTCTTGACCCATGCGTGTGGTTGGGTGGAAGCTCCTAGTGAGATCTAGAGTACTTGCAAAACTCACTATAAACATAGACCACGAGGAGAAGAGCTAGTGGTTTTGCCTTCTTGCCATAGGGTCAATACGTGCAGCCACCCCAAGCTTTCGGTCGAGACCATGTTGAGCATCCACACATTGGTGACATTATGTGCTGAGTGTTCACGGTAGGAGCACTATAGTTAGTCTCTTTGCTTTTTAAGTTAACTTTTTCACCATAAGCTCAATAGCAGATAATTTGAGTTCTTGTGCAAGACGACATAGTTTCGAGGATTCTTATGCATGTCATATGCAGGAGAATAGAATCTCATTGATACAGCGTGAGACTGAGAAATTACGGATTGATATCGACAAATTACGAAGTGAAATGAGGTTTGTATGATGTGAAAAAGCTCTAAGATCTTGTAAGTGTATAGTAGTATTACAATATAAACCAATATGTGGCCCGAATTAACTTCTATGCTTACAGGTACGAGATGGACAAAGTCACAGCAGGCCAGCGGTTGGACCTGAATTTAGAAAGGGGGTAAGGTATCACCTTAAACCAATGTTGCTGCTTTGACATATGTGCAGAACCCACGGAAACAATCTCGGTTTGAAATGCAGGATTATTTCAGATGTTAGGATTGGATGCTATCATTAATATAATCACTTTTTGGCATTTAGACGAATACGAGAGGAATTAGCAAATCAAAGTGCAGAGACGTCCAATTTGACGAATAAGCTTGACAAGGTGAGGTCTAATAGGTCCTCTTTCCTTTTAATTTGTACAGTCAGTCTTGGATAAAATCAAAGTGGAATCTTTTTGTGTGCAGAGCTAACACGTTTTTGGTTTATTATTGTAACCAGGAAATCTATGCTTTGAAAACACAGTTGGAGGCTTCAAAGTACGAGGTCATCAAGTACTGCATAGGTGTGTTTTCAACCATAAAGATCCATGCTGTGCTCATCTCTAAATTGATGGTGTCTAGCTGGGTGCAATCCTGCCATATATCTCAGTTTACCTAGTGTGCCACATTATATAAGCTGTGTATCAGTTATTCTGACAGAATATGAACATTTTAAATCCAGGATTTATCCGAACTAGAACTTAATTTGATTCTTGAATATTAGTTCGGATTTTTGAGTAGTGGAAGGGTGTAAGACATGCTTCTTATTCAACCACAAGCATGCTCTTAAAGAGCATGCAAGCTTATGGATAATTCCATAAGACGTCAAATCATATCATGCTATGCGTTTGAGTAGAGAGTAGAAGGGCGTAAGATGTTAAATCATATAAGCATGGATGTGAGGTTTGTGCCACATCACTTTTTAAACGGTCTCTTGCTAAACCGACTACTCGTCTTGGCCCGCTTTTTAAACCCTCTCTTGCTGCTCTTCAAGGAGGCATATTATGCCCAGATAAGTGTACAAATGTTCTTCGATAAATTGTAGGAACTGCCTAGGTCCATTTGCATACTTCTTTTGCTTAACGTGGGGCCCCTTTGTCTTCTTTTTTCTTTTTCGCCAATTGCAAGCGAACATCCTTCTTACTTTGAATCGCTGATTTTTTCAAAAGCCATAGTCTACTAAGAAACACATTCTAGCTTTCATTCATACATTTTTTACTTAGATAGATAGATAAATGCTTTGATGCTAATATGGTCCCCCTTAGAATGAAAATCCAAAATTCATAGTAGTTGGGAGACTATGAGTTGTGGAGAAAGAAGAGGGGTGAAAAGGAAGAGAGCAAGTGCCTCATTAACCCTAGGGGGAGGCAGAGTAAAGGTAGGATGGGAGGCATGCCAATTAAGGGGAAGAGGGGAATAATGGAGGGGGACATTAATAAAGGGGGGCATCAAAGAGGGAGGGGGCGTGGGATTGGGTGTCAGGGGAGGGGCCATTTATAATATTATGGCTCCCAATATATATTACGGTACTTTACAGCTTAGTCACGTGTGGGAAATCATAAATGGAAGATGAAGGGTTCGATGCTTTTCTTGAACCTTTGGAAAAGAAAGAAATAAACTTTATATAAAGCCTTCGAAATACCGAAGGGTCTATGAGAGTGAAAGAACTTGATACAATGAATTGAAGGGATGGAGCCTCTAAGCGGTGGGCATCAACACCGATAACGAATATAAAAAAGAGCCATAATCTTAATGATATTGATACATAAAGGGAAATCCTTGAAGCTCATGGTTGGCGGCTATGTGATCATCGACTAAAAAGTTCGTGGGACATTAAGCGTAAGTTGTTGTTGACGATGTATGGGGATGCAGTGGCATAAATCTTGTGATAGAGCATTGACGGCTGTTGGTACATGTGGTCCGTTGTGGTCTCCTAGCTATGGCCTTGTGGCGAACGAGTGCCGCCAATGTCACTCCCGTCAGCTGTGCAACTGGTCTGGCAAGCATGGAGGGAAGATCTCCTAGTTTGCTAGTGAGTCTACCGTGTCTCTTGCTCTGGTTCTCGGATCCACTGTCTCCTTCAGCCTTGCTGGTCAGTGCCATCTGTTTGGAAGAACTTAGTGATCATGCTTTGAGTGGAGTCTGGTCTAAGTGACCTGAGCAACTGCTTCCTTTGCCGGATGGCCTCATGGATGAAAGCTGCCAGACATCTCTGATCTGGGCAGGACAGGAAGCTAGATAGGGGTCCAAAGCCGTCTCTAAAGAGACAATGGTAGTGACCTTTGTCTTATAGTATACAAAGCATCTGAAAGTGAAATGCTTCTCCAATTCGATCTCCTGCTGGTCATATAAAGTGCAGATGCAACCCTCTCTAGGTATACCTTCTGCTCGTCCACTCTCAATTCAAAGTTGATATGATGAGACACGGAACTGCTCGATCGATATCCTCAATGAGTGGGGGGGGGTTGGATCCGTGTGTATCCTGGTGGATCAATGGAGAGAATCAGTGGTTTGGGTTTGAGAATAATATAGGTCATGAATACTCCACACGACATTATCCTAGCAGACTTTGCGGCGAGACACCCCCGACACAGATGTCTCATTCCAATTCATCATCTATTTGGACTGAGTCAGACAGTTTGGCTGGACAAATGCAGCTCAGCAGAGGCTACCACGGAGTGCCCTCTCATCTATACAACTCGTAGCTGAGGGAGATGAGCAGTGCTAGTATGTTCGAATCTCCAGATGGTTCCCATCATAGGGTGTGTGTTTCGATCAGTTATTGGCATGCCAGTACTCACTAGACATCCCTTTCTTGTGTCTGACATGCACAGCAAGAGATTTCAATGAAGATATCATCTATGCCTCCATCAAATTGGAGGTTATTCTTCCATTTGTTCTACATGCATAGCGAACTACAGTACAAAATTTGACAATCAAGGCAATGTACAGCCAAAATCCCATATTCCTACTTGCAAGTCTCAAGATCAACATTCCATCAACATTTATAGCAGTACCCCTAAAGGACTTACAGATCCTGCACGATGGTCAAGAAAAAATTTACAAATGAAGGTTATATAGACAATTGGTCTATGGAAAAGGGTGACCTCGTATCTCTATACTATTCCTATTCCGAAAAGAGAGAGTATGCAATTGTAAGTTCCTACAAACTACTTAGTCTCTCCAACAATAAAAGGCAATGACACATGTAGTCAGGATGAAGCCCTTCATCATTGGTTTGAGATGACCTGATGCAAATGATTGACAACTGTAACTAGAAGCAAGAGAATAATAAAGGGAAAACAGCGTCTGTTTGATGAATGGTTTTCGGATTGTCTCAGTTGCAAATAATACTTATTGCCTTTGTGCCCATCCCCTTGCTACTGGCATGTCTGTCTCTCCTTTGTGTGATTAATTTGCTGATGGGTAAATTTTTTAGTGCAAATTCATCTGGTGGTTTTAGATAATTTACATTGATGTTCTCAGCAATTAACACAAGCTTTTGTTAGTGCTGCAGGTACCATTGTTTCAGTCTTTGCTCTTGGTCTTGCTCTACTTCGCATTTTTAAATGAAGTCTTGCCAGCCATGCAGGTAATAAATTTTCGATAGCCACCTTACTTTCTGGCAAGTGCTGCGAGTGCAGAGATGTCTTACTACCTTTTCTACCCTTTTCTGCAGGCAAACTTGGACATTTTTCAATAATTTGCAACAACTAAAGTTTAATTTCAATTCTTTGCGCTGCAAAAGCACGCCCCACATTTCCTTCCCCTAAACAGGATTTCCAGCATACCCCACGTTTTTCCTAAAACAGGTTGATACTAAGTACCTGATATTCTGTTACATGACAAACAGAGGATTTCACTAAGAGATCTTTGAAAGAACTAGTGTCCTGTGCAGATCCAATACCTGTCACAAGCCACTATTAATATTCTAGGTGTCAGCTGTCATACAAGATGTTCATTTGTAATCTGCATCTTCTGAGGGAAGAAGTTGGTTCCTATCCGCATCTGTATGTGCATAATGCATTAAAGATATATCTTGGGGTGGAATTGACAGACATTTGCTCTCATACCTTTATTGTAAGGTTCAATCAGCAGCTCCTCCTTTTGATGTAGTGGCATGAGCTATTTAAGAAAAAACAAGGGACAAATATGGCACTCATGATCCAGAATTTCTTGAAACCCATATGGCAGCTTGTGCTTGGATGAAAATATGAGCATAGGTTTACTTACTAAGCTCCATGTCTCCTCTCTTTTTGCTCTTTGCCTTTCTTTTCTTGTGGCTTAACAAAATTTGTTATCAAAATATGTAAGAAAGGATATATTCTGAGTGAGTGCACGCACATTGAGATTGTGCGTGTGCTTGTGTGATTGCATGTGGGTGCATCTCTCTCTCTCTCTCTCTCTTTTCCATAGCAGCCAACCTTTGTACTTAAATCAACATAGGGCTACCAAAAATTAATTCCATTCCTTAATGTGGCTATTTTGAACCTAGATGATCTTGTTTTGTTATTGAGGGGATACTAAAGAGCCATTTGGTATTACAAACGGAAGAAAGTGATGAAGATGAACATTTAATGAATAGGATTTTTGTTGAGGAAATGGAGAAACTAGTTAGAAAGGTTCACCAAAGAAAGGATCTCTTCTTAATTGTCAACGTTGGGACCACTGCCCCTCCTTGCATGTATGCGGGTGTATATTTATTTGTAAATGTGTGCATGTGCACGCTTGCACTTGCATGCATGCACGCATGTGCACGTGAATCCACCATCTTTCAAGAAAAGAACTTTACATGCTAAATGACGTTTCATAGTATGTTCCTTATATAGATATGAAGTCTAATAACTTTCAGATTATTTGTTGCTATGTCATGTTTGTGACTACGAATTAGCATTTGAGGTTCATGATAATCCATAGTTCTATTATTTAAAGTAGATTCTAATTTTTGCATTGTTTTGCATGTTTGATTATTTAATATACTGTGAAAAAATTAATGGATTCAAACACATGATATGATAAGAGGAGATTTGCCCTTTGTTATTGGGAAATTAGGGTTGTGTTTACAAATGTTGTTGATTGGAAGGCTCCTTTCTTATTGAGCTAGGAGCTTTCTCCAATGATACATACCAAATACCAAAAAGATTAACGAATCCAATGCTTTATCTCAAGTATACCATGGGTCTCCTATCATCTCCTAATTGTCATGTATTAATTCCTTGATAACATGATTTTGCATATGGCCATCAACTTAGTGAGCTACCATGTGATATTTCCAAATCTTTGCTTGGAAAGGACTAGAAATATGATTGAACCTTTTGTATTCTTTGTGTTTGTAGAGATATACTATATGAGGTGGCCCATTCACCATAGAGTCATTAGGTGCTTCTTGCAAGGCCTCTTAATAAGCTTCCAATCCAAACTAAGAACTTTGAAAAGAACAAAGAGAAATCAAACCAATCGTAAAGACAAAAAGAAGCCTCTAGTGTCTTGATTTAAAGGCCAAGAGAGCCATAAATGGCAATATTCACTTCAAACTTGATTTATTATAAGGCTTTTTGCATGTAAGAAAGGTTTAATCTAGTTTGTAAAAGAGAGCCGTAAGTATGTCCTTTTTTCCAAAGAAATCTTAAGGTATGAAGACAAAAAAGTGGCAAGACCAATTGCTAGTAGCTAGGTCTAGAAATGTACACTAATTGTGTGTGTATAGTAGAGTGGTAGAAATAGTATGTCCTAAGTAAGATTTAGGACTAGTGTGAATATGCTCAATGCAAAACCCAAAGGGTTTAGTATATGTTGTAGATTCACTCTTCATTATGCATGTTCTCTTACGTTGCGCTCTTTCTCCATCATCTTCCCCAATGTGTTGTCAAAGGCATAGTGCTCCCATCTTGCTTCAATATGCTTCCTCTTTATTTAAGGCATAGTGCTTTCCTTTGTGCCATGGTGCTTTCCCTTTCATCACAAGTTCGAGCCATAGTGTTGAGGTTTTTAGGCCCTAGAACCCTTTGGTTGGTATTCAGTTATTGTTCAAGGTGTAAAGCTTGGTGTATTAAAGAATCATCTTTAAGAAGCTCCTCATTTGGAGCTTTGTAGATTCTAGAATGTACCTCGAAAGCTTTGTGGTAGAGAGCGAAAAGAGGACGGCCCTTGTCTTGCCCCCTCTTGGTTGTTTGAGGGCCAAAAGTCCCCTTCTTTATGATTTTGTTTTTGGAGGGTGTGGCATAGTATCCCCTCCCTTTGTGTGTAGGGTAGAGCCTCCCACTCAATTCACCTTGTCTCATTGTTTTTGGTGGCTGAGGGATTGCACATGGTGGTGCCTCTTGTAGGCCAAGGCCATATGGGCTTAGGAAGGGGGCCAAGGTTCCTAAGAGTGGCACTAGAGCATGGCATGAGGCATGATGCCAAGCTCCTTTGCCAAGTGGTGAAAAGGCCAAAAGTAACTAAGACCATAGGGTCATAGATAGCTACACATTGTGTCTTGATATGGTATATCAATTGATGAATCTGAAATTAGGGTGATCTCTAACCTACCTCTTCCAAGAATGTAGAAGGGTGTTCAAGTTCACGGTCCTATGGGCTACCATGTATTGAACTTTCCCACTTTAACTATGCCCATATATTATCTCCTCATTGGTCTTTGAATGGGATGGGGAATGGGAAATTTGATTTTTAAAAGCTAAAAGAGGACCTTGTCAAGGCATCTTTCCTAAGGCCCTTACATTGGAAAATTGAGTTCCGTGTCCATGTTAATGTGTCCCATTAAGCCATCGGATGTGTACTTCTCAACTGAGAGAATTCATCCTTGACTATCCATTGTGCTTTGCTAGCAAACAGCTAAATGATTTTAAAGAAGAACAATACGACCATGGAGTGAGAAGGCCTATTGATCATTCATGCAGTTAAGAAGTATAGACATTATCTTCTAGCAAACCACCTTCAAACTCTCGTCTATTTGGTCAACAAGCCATGCGACATAGGAAGGATCTCAAGATGGCTACTCATCCTTACGGAGTTTGAGTTCATCAATAATTTTATTGTCTAGCCATGGGGTGGTTGAAGGTCTCATAGGAGTCAAGAATGGCATGCAACATATCTAGATGCATCTTGAATGTTTAAGCCAAGCATGGGAACTCATGCATTGCACGAGCTCACACTTTTAGCCTTAGCCACATTCTGTTTCATCACACATAGTAGTTGGAATGCCCACAAAATCACAAACTAAGACCTATACTGACAAACCCTCATGTCTTGCTTAAGGGCTCAGAACAGGTTCTTGACTTGAGAGATGTTAAGGATGCAAATGGGTTTCAAGATGCAAAAGGTTTCTTTAGAGCACTCAAGGAAAGAAAATCACATTATCTTATGTGATCTATAGTTGAGGCGCCAAGACACTACTTTGCTAAATGAAAAATTGAATAAGCAATTGAAATAAAGGATACGTGGCCTACAATAACGATTATGCTTAAATGTGATGAGATGCATGAAATCTTGCAAATTTGTCAAGTGTAGATCAATCGAAAAGCATATAAGTTTGACAAAGAGAAGAAACTCGCATCTTCACATTCAAGATTGGGAAGAAAATAAAAACCCACATAATTCTATGTGAGTTTATATTCTCCATGTGCTAAACATGGCAATTAGCCACACAAGCCCTAATCCTACAAAGACAAGTGGCCCTCTAATATGAAATTGAAGGGTATGAGCTCCCTCACAAACACCATCTACCTTTCCATCACCTTTCTCTCGTTCTTTGGCTCCGTGCTATTAAGAAATGTCCCCAAGCCCTCCCTTTAAGCTCAGATCTCATTGTTCCTTTCCCTCTTATCATTTGCCTACTCTTTCTCTTAAAGTCCTTCATCTTCTTCCTACAAATCATCTCCTACCTAAACCTCCTCCTCAAGTCCTCCTCACTGAGCTCCACTAATCAAGTCCACATTTGAGTTTGCCTCCTCTCTACATATCCCTTAGCCTTTGCAAAATCCATTCCTTCTCTTAGCATTGAATCCCCTATTATTCTCATGAAGCCCTCCAACTTGGTATTTGTAGTTACCCATTCACTTTCCTCTTCCAATGCAATATCCTAGAAGCCATACAACCAAGGACCCTTTACTAATAGAGAAATCTATGCAAGTTTGCCAAAACTCTATGAAAGTTTTCTTCTAAAACCTTGTGCGAAGTTTCCTTACATAATTATGTGCAACTTTGTCGTAATTTTGCTCGAGTATCTTGGTTCGTAGAAGCTTGCAAAACCGCATGAGTTATCACAATGATATGAATTTCTATAATGCCCATATCTTCATGCTGAGAGTGCCCTCAACAGAAGCCAAATGGAAGAGGGTGATAGAGAGGGAGAGCCAAAAGAGCACCATACAAGTTTTGGTGGGTGCAGAACACCCTAATCTTCTATGTCATCCATATATATGTATATATGTGTCTATGAGTATTGTAGATAACCGGGGTTAAGGAATAGTGGCCTTTAACCCCCACAACCTCGCACTTAAAGGCCAATGTGCCTTTAAGGGAGGACAACCAATGAGCATACTATCCAATGCCCATCAATACATGACAATAATCAAACAGCTGACTAGGTTTACATAGTTTGAATCTCTGTACCCAATTACACGGATCTCTCCTCTACCAAAGTAGATGCACATCTCCTTGGTACCCTTCATGTACCTCATGATGCACTTAACTACCTTCCAATGCCACTTTCCTGGATTAGCCATATACTAGCTAACAACTCCCACTGCAAATGCAATGTCTAGTCTAGTAGCTATCATAGCATACATAAGACTCCCCAACCACTGATGCATAAGGAACCTTGGCCATCGTGGCCCTCTCCTCATCTATCCGCCTGACTCATTTCACATATGGAGGCAGTGGAGTACTTACAACCTTTCCCCCCTCCATATTGAAATGGTGCAACACTTTTGTAAACATACTCCTTCTCTGAAAGCCAAGGGAGTTTCCTACTCCGGTCACACATGATGCGCATACCAAGAATATGATCTCCAGGTCCCAAATCCTTCATGTTGAAGGTCTCATGCAACTTGGCCTTCTATGCATCTAGCTCCAAAGTGTTCTTGCTAGCCAATAGCATATCATTCACATAACGTGCAAAGACTATCAGGCTATTATCCTTAGCCCTTTTGGTGTAGAGGCAGTGACCAATCTCACTTCTTCTCTGAAACCCTGGGACGGAATGAAAGCATACTAACTTCTGATACCATTCTCTAGGCCCTTACTTATGGCCATAGAGAGTCTTTTTCAGCTTGCAAACCAAATGCTCTTTGCCCTTTTCTTCAAAGCCTTTTGGATGTACCATGTAAATTTCCTCATGTAGATCCCCATGTAAGAAAGTTGTTTTGACGTCCATTTGCATAAGCTCCATATCCTTAGCTGCCACAAGTCCAAGTATGCATCTAAGTGTGGTCATCTTCATAACCGGAGAGAAGATCTATCAAAATCCACACCCTTCTCTTGCTTGAACCCTTTAGCAAACCAAACAGGCCTTGTACTTAGGCATATCATCACTTGTGAGCTTCATCTTGTAGACTCATTTACATGGCAATGCTTTCTTTCCATGTGGCAAAGAAACCAAGTCCCAAGTCTTATTCTTCATGAGTGAACTCATCTCTGATTGCATAGCATAGTCCCACTTGCACTGCTTCGTGCATCATTTCCTCTTTGTAGCAAGGCTCCCCGCAATCAGTAAACATCACATAGTCTGCCCTTGGAACAAATCTCTCAAGTGGTCTAGACATTCTAGTTAATCTTCTCAAGGGCATTTTAGCTTGATGTCCTGCATGCATGTCAACCAAATTTGGGTCGTCATTTCCAGTAATAGATGATTCATCATCTATCCTTGATTGTGTACATGTGGGAGTACCTAGTGGCACCATTTTCTCCACATTTGGTGCATGGACAGCTTGCCGTCTATCGACATATGTGGGTGGATTCACATTTTGGAAAGTGGTTCTCCCACATCCCTCATGGGTGTCTTATGAGTCTTCTTCTCATTGAAGAACACATCATGGCTTCGTACGATCTTCTTTGCTTCTCGATCCTAGAGATGATAGCCCATCGCTCCACTTTCACCATAACCCAGAAAGATGCATTTCCTAGACTTAGGATCTAGCTTGTTACAAAGCTCTTTTGGCACATGTGCATATGCTTCATAGCCCAATATATGCAAATGAGAGTAAGAGGGCTTCTTGCCACTCCGTGCCTCTTCAGGAATATCACCATCCAAACTCTTACTAGGTGATCTTTTAATCACATGCACTGCATGCTTCATTGCCTCAACGCAAAAACCACCAGAAAGACTTGCATTGGAAAGCAAACATCGCAACCTTTCCTGAATGGTGTGGTTTGGAGTACGAGGGGATGTGAGCTTCCTCTTAATCCCACGTGTATCACAAAAATGCTGAAAGTCATGAGAGAGATACTCTCCACCATTGTCAGTTCGTAGGCATTTAAGAGTTCTACCTGACTGATTTTCAACCAAATCCAACCATTTTTGAAATACGTGGAACACATCACTGTTTCGAGATATAACATAAGCCCACACTTTCCTAGTTGCATCATGGGGATTTCTAATTTTTGAGCAAAACCATCTGAGCATTTGAGCAAATTGGATCAGAATGTAGTTTTTTTGTGTCAAAGTTTATGAAAACAATCCAAGTGTATGGACCCCTTTTATGAATAAAGGGGTAATATTGCTTAAGAAAAAAGAAATGGATATCCTCATTTCTGACTAAACAAGTTTTCTAACTCTTGAAGTTCATGAAATGAGGCCATGATTATGAAACCGTTTTGTAAATGAAGGGTCCATATTGCTCAATAAAAGAAGTGGTTATCCTTGTAAACTAATAAACCACAACAAACAATAACCAAAAAACAAATCTTGAAGTTGCTAGACCCCTTTTTTGATTAAAAGGGATGTATAGTCCACCAAAAAAAAAAAGATTACGTTCGACCTTAGCAAAATCCAGTATTCTGCATCTTTGTTACACTAGCTTAATTTTAAGTCAAAATATTTTCTACTCATCGTTTTCTAATTATTCTATATTGACAATTTTAATATGTTTCTAACCTACATCACTACAAATGAAGATATGATTTATCACATAAAAGACACGTTCAAAGTTTTGTGATTGTAAAATCATCCGACAAAGCGTCCCATCACAATTATCACAATTATCAAGTATCAAGTATAGAAATAGCCCAAAGTTTCCATAAGGAGTAATGAAAAAGACTCCAAAACATTATTTTGGTAGTTCAAAATCTCCATTGTAAAAAGTATTATTATAATAGTCCTTTCAAATTTTGTTCAACATCATGAAGGTGTTCAATATGCAAAAACCAGGTCTTGAGGCATGCAAGATAATGCTGTGAAGATCTCTTTTGTACTCAAGTTAGCTTGGTGACCAAAAATATTATCTTTTCTATTCATATAAGTAATATGTAAATAATATAGCCCAATTTTAAGTCAAATACACTCACAATATTTTCTATTTTGTTATTTTTTATATATTCCAATACATGTTCATATTATTTCAAATAAGTTTTCAACCTATGCAAATGAAAATGAAGACATGATTTATCACATAGAAGACATGTTCAAACTTTTGTGATGTAAAATCATCCTTCAAAATGTCCTACCACAATTATCAAGTGGAGAATAATTAGCACACTATCCTTGTGGTTCAAATTACTCATGGAAAAAAGGATTTCTTATATCCAATCCAAGGTACAAAAGGAAATGTAACAAATATAGCCAAATTTTAAGTCAATATTTTACACTCATAGTTTGGTATTTTGCTACTAGATGTGTTGAGCTCATGTCATTTCAAACAAGTTTCCTACAAAGGGTCCTGCCACAATTATCAACAAGTAGAGAAACAAACCAAAAATTTACACAAGGAGAAATGAAAAGGCTCCAAAAACGTTGTTCTTTTGGTTCAAAATCTTCATGGAAAAAAGGATTATTATAGATATCTTTTCATTTTGTATTCAACATCATGAAGGTTCAGTCTTCAAAAAAATACCATTTTTGTGGTTCAAAATCCTCATGGAAAAAGGATTATTATAATAGCCCTTCCATTTTTTGTTGACCATCATGAAAGTACAGCCTCCAAAAACTAAACCTCAAGGCATGCAGGACAATGCCTGGAATATCTCTTTTTTACTCAAGGTGGCTTGGTGAACAAACATATTATTTCTGCTATCCAATCCAAGGTTTGAAAGGAAGATGTAATAAATATGTTTGCATGGAATATAGGCATCCAATTTGCATGATCGTCCAATGAATTATTCACAATTGCAAGAAGGAAATGGAGAAATGTCAACCTGGTATTCAATACCTTTTTGCATTGATCCTTCTATAGAAACAATGAACTCAGCATGCTCCATGGCCTTCATGATTGTTGCGTCCTTAATAATGCATTTCATGACCAATGACCTCTGAATTCTATCTTCCATTTCTTTGGAGATTTTGTTTCGCCATCTGATTGCTTTGCCATCTCGACTCCGAGGTCGATCTTCATGCAATACTATTGTTTCATCATGGGCTTGAATTGGTGAAGCACAACTTGCACCTACCATCAGAGTTGACACTCCTAATATGACAAACCCTGAACTTGTCAACCTGGCAATCTCTACGCTTGTCAAGGATGTTCTTGATTGAACCTTCCACCTTCCTGGTGATGGTTCTGGAATACCTGTAATGCTAGTTGATGGCTTCCACGTGTGGGTTACATCATTTCCACAAAACCAAATCATTTGGGAGCGCACTCCAATTGGTGTTTGAATCCTCCCAAAGAATGATGGTGCAACAACTCCACATCGATTTTCACGATCCTTTATATTGACAAGCTTGTTACATTTTCCTCCTTGTCCAAACCAAGCCTAGCAATCGACTTGCATTACAGGAACTCTTCATAATGCCCAATTTGCATCATGCACTTCATATTCTTGTACACTCTTGGAATCATCGTACTCAAAACTCTCTGTTGCAAATTTAGTACTAGATTTTGGAGACATGGAGTATCTTTTCGTATTTGCATAACTATACTCAGGGCGGTGACTATCATCCTCACATATATTTGAAGGCATTGACTTTGGCCTTTTCCTTCGCATAGTCTTGTCATCTCCATCATTAAAACATACTTCAGATACAACACCCATTTCCTTTGTAACATTACTGTTAGATCAACAACTGTTTTGGCACTAATGTCAATCCGAGATTTTGAAGATCTTTTTTTAAGGTCTCTAGACTCGGCCCACTTCCGGCCGATAAATGGCCCTTTAAAAAAGATGTGTATCTAAAGCTTTGTAAAATTGCATTTGAGAGGTCACTAATAGAGGCATTGTAGAGACCAACATATTTGACATGGTTCAATCCAGCCCTCCAACTACCATGAATAGACTCTGCTAGATTTGTTCGAGGTATTAAGTACTTCTCGTTATCTAACATGCTCTGCAAACCAAGCATTGCAGAGATATTGTAATGGCAAAATTACATTATTAACATGATTTAAAAAAAATTCAAGAGAAATACAAAACCAACCTCTATAATGTAGTGGCCCCAATGGGGAATCCTAGCATGCCACCATGCAAACCAAGTTTCAAGCCATGGCAAGTCTGAATCATTGCATGGCCTGCATTCCACCATGCCCTTAGGCTTCTCATTTGGACTTCTGCAGCTTGCTTTATAGAGGCATCCTTCCAGTGTCTACATCGGATTTTAAATTCCTCTTGGCTGCCAACTTTTATACATGCCTTTGCATGGGAATAAAGACTTTGCTCTCAATGGAAAAGGCAAGAACGTTTTTTCCCTTCCATTATATTGTCAGGGCCACCATTGAAAGTGGCACGTACAGCTCTCCATTTGGCTTGGGCCTCATCTGCCATGAACCCTTTGAATTTAGCATTGTCAAACCCTTCTGAAACCATTACTTTATTGAGATTATCCCAAAATAGAATTTGTGCATCAGTATCTTCCACCTTGAAGTCACAAGTTGCAATTGTTTGCAACTCTTGGATAAAAGGATTATACACATGGCAAGCCATGGTAGTCCAATCTTTCATTCGCTTCACAAAGTCAAACAACACCCAACAATGACCCAATTCTCCTCCAGGTCTCATTTTATTTACCAAATCAACCCCTGAACCAAAACCTTGGGTAGACATTTGAAATACATGACACCTGCTGAATGGACTATGTTGCAATTATCCAGGAAACACTACACTTTGGAAATAATTATATCTACAATATCTTTTCAAGTATAAAATTCCATCTAGCCCATCGGACACAGGTCGAGAGTCACGTCGACCCTCCTCAATCCATCTTGATAATCTATACACAGACATAAAGTTGGTCAATATTCATTGTCAATAACATAATTTAATAAACCAATGCAATAACAAATATTATGGTAATTACCTTCTTTTGTCGAGCAAAGGTTCACATTGTTTTAGCAAATCTTGTAGCTCAACATCTGACATCTTAAGTTTCCATAATAATGTCTTGGACAATTATATTTTGTATCCCTTTAGGGCATACAGCACCACCAGCCCTCACCATTTCAGAAACTTTGGTCTTAATGGCATCCTTTGTTTTAGTCAAACCATCTCCAATGGTATGATTACGATGGCCATGGTGTATGAGTGCACGAGTAAGATTCACACCATCTCTACATTCTGGCATGCAGAGTAACATTTCACAGTAACATCTCTCCAAGCAAATTGGTGGATGACCATAATGTATACATGATAAGGAGCCATATGATTCAATTGACACATTGGCTGGGTCCACTCTAATCAATCTCCCATCCCATTGTGTCTCATTCTCTATCCCAATTCTTTTTTTATAACCACAAGTTGTATTTATACAATGGAGGTGACCTCCACATTCCTTTCTATGAACCACACCAAGAAATACTATATTTGTTGTAATAGGATCACTCCAAACATGACCATCAAATTTTGACTCCATATCTTTTGTGCGATGTTTCACTAAAGTAGCTGGTAGCTCAAAGAAAACATCACCATCATAAGTAGAGGGCAACTCATCCACAGTGATGTGCATTTCAACCTTCTCATAGGCCTCACGCAATCTGTTCTTTATAGGTAGTTGCATAATAATCTCAATGACACTATGTTGTTTGTCATTCTCAATGTTGCTAGCTGAATCATGTTTCCTTGCCTCATCATTTTTGTTGCAAACAGAGTAGAAATATTTAATGTTTTCGTGCACTAGAGTCTTCTGAAGTTCATTGTCATCAAGCTTGAATCTTTCTCCCTTCACAGTGAAAATATCACCAAACTACGCATCAAGGTGAAATATTTTGTATCCATTGTGATGGACTTTGTATTTCAACTCTATTATCAAATCAGACCCATTATCACCAAAGTGTTGATGGACAGATATGGACCCAAGTGTGAATCAAAAATGGCTAGCAAGCACCATCTCTGACAACACTCTACCTACAGAAGTGCGAACAAACATATGCAAAGATCTATCCTCATTTTGAATGGTTGAGCCGTGCAACTCAATGAGATGAAGTCCAAAGGGTGAGATCAAGAGCAGAGTGTTCGTTTCAAGAACTCATTTGAAACAAGAGTCTGCCGTAAGAAAAGTTGCTCACAAATGCTTTACATAGACTGCCCATTGTTTATACTCACAACTTTGTAAGATAGGTCTTGTGAAAGTTGGCACAAGTGTGACAATGGTACTGAACCATAATGTAAAATTTAGCCATCATTTGTTAACAACAATACTATAATACCATGGACTCTTAGACCTTTTAATCCCCAACCTTTCTTTGACATGTATGGGAGTTATTGCAAGCCATGCTTGCTAGCAATGACATTTCATTATTGCTACATATTCACTCCGACAATTTGATATAAGTATTTTAAAGTCGATAGATAGATATAAATTATAATTGTGGTGAACAAGAAATGGTTGGTCAACACATCTCTAACCTTTTGAATATAAATTATGATGTTAAGAATATGCCAAAAGACTATTTCATCGATGAAAGGGGTCTATTGGACTCTATCTTTCATCAATTATCTATGAAAGATAGAGGCCCATAGACCCCTTTCGTCAAAAGACTGTTTCGCCAATGAAAGGGTCTATTGGACTCTATCTTTCATCAATTATTAATGAAAGGTAGAGGGCAATAGACCCCTTTTGTCGATGAAAGGGGTCTATGGGCCTCTATCTTTCATGAACCATTAATTAAATATAGAGGCTAATAGACCCCTTTCGTTGGCCTCTATATTGAGGCTAATTGATGAAAGGGGTCTATTGGCCTCTATATTGAATTATTTTCTCCAAAAGGGGTCTATTGGCCTCTATCTTCCATTAACAATAAATAAAAATTATTTTTTCCAAAAGGGGTCTATTGGCCTCTATCATTAATTGAATATTAATAAAAAAGATATTTAATTATATGTCGATAAAAGGGATCTATTGGGCTCTATTTTTTTAATTTTCAAAAACAATTATGAAAAATTATTTACCTCACACAGTAATGATGTTTAATTAAATGATCACTCATCATTGTGGCATTCTCATTAGTAATCGAATTCGTATGATAACCATTATAAGTCATGGTTCCTATTAACATCATAGTTTGGTAGCATTTCTATAGCCAGTATGTCATCCCGTTATGGTGAATAAAATAAACGCATTGATTGTAATGATTTGAAATAATAAAAACGACAAAATAAATGAATTTTTGTGTGGTAAGAAGTGCTAGCTAATAAAGAGGCAAGGTTAAGCACTTGGTTCAGTTGAGGACATGTGGTGGTCCCTTGCTAGCAAAGGTGTTCTTTATCATGGAATAGGGATGCATATTTCTACAAATATCCATCCTACTATTTGAGCTTTGCAAATGTGAAAAATAAAGGCCAATAGACCCCTTTCATTGACAAAAAGGGTCTATTGGCCTTTAACTTTTATGAGAGCCCTTAAGAAAATTAAAGGCCGATAGACCCCTTTCGTCGACGAAAGGGTCTATTGGCCTTTAATTTTCATGAGAGCCCTTAAGAAAATGAAAGGCTAATAGACACCTTTCATCGATGAAAGGGGCCTATTGGCCTTTCATTTTCATGAGAGCCCTTAAGCCCTTAAGAAAATTAAAGGCCAATAGACCCCTTTCGTCGAAAGGCCAATAGACCCCTTTTGTCGACAAAAGGGGTCTATTGGCCTTTCATTTTCATGATAGCCCTTTCGTCAACTTTGTCCCTCTATGGGCCTTTAATTCTCTCTCCCTCTGGCTCATCACCCTCCCTTTGCCTCCCTCTGCCTCCCTCACTCGCTCGGCCTCCCTCCCTCCATCCCTCCCTCCCTCACTCTGCGGCCTCCCTTGCTCCCTCGCTCTACCTCTCTCCCTCCCTCCCTCCCTCCCTCACTCTGCCTCGCTCCCTCCATCGCTCGCCTCCCTCCCTCGCCTTGCTCCCTCCCTCACCTTGCTCCCTCCCTCGCTAGGCCTCCCTCCCTCCCTCGCTCCCTCGCTCTACCACCCTCCCTCCCTCCCTCAGTTTTGGCAGCATCGGATCGGCTTCTTCATTCCAATTGCCTTCGGCCAAACCTTAGGCAGCAGCAGAGAAGCTGTCTTTGTTCAAAATCAGCCCACAAACCCATCAGGTTAGTCCAGAAAGATGGATCATTATGTACCTGTTGATGAGCGAAGAAGGGAGGGAGATGGATAATAATTTGTAGGGACTTGGATTGATGAAAAGAGGGATTGCCATGCACCTCAGACAAATAATAGCAGACACGCCAAGAGAGAGAGAGAGAGAGAGAGAGAGAGAGAGAGACCTGAAACTCTGTAAGTGTCTGGGCTCAATAGCTGGAAAATCAGGCGTGGGATTGGGGGCTCGATCCGCCATGGATGCAGGAGTTTCATGTGGAAGAGCAAGATGAGAGCTCTTGAATGAGAGCATCTAGAGCAGCACCCAAGGCTTTTGGATTCTCGAGGCCCATGGGAACCTATGTATAATACAAGCTGAAATGCTAGAGCCTGAATAGACCAAGAAGTACCTACCTAGCATTGTTGCAAAGTCCCCCAAATGCTTGGCTTATTTGTCATGTCTGATTTCAGGGAGATTGACAATTTCTTGTGACAACCAGCTACCAATTCTTGGGACTCTGTCGAGCCCACTCTTATGATATTAAACGATAACTAGTGCACTAGCATAGCGCATGCTATCCCAGTGTTTGTCTTTCTAGGTATGTGCTGTGCGCTCTTTATATCTTATCGTTAATAATGTCATTATTGTTATGGGAGCTGTCAATGATTCATTATCCATGCAGTTCATCTCTCCTCTATTTGCATCCAAGTGCCGATCATTTTTCCATGCACACAACTTTTAGACCTCTAGACGTTTCAGAGTACGGTTGCAAGATGTGCCTGAAAACCATTGCTCCAACATCTCGAACCTCTCAGTCATGGTTCGTAATTTCACATAGTGAAGAAACCGAAGAGAAACAATTGCCCACTACCTTCAATCTTGCCACATTTTTTTCTCTTTCTTCCGTTCATATAGCCCCTCGGATTTTGGCAACTATTAGCGAGTGTTGCTTCTAATTCATCACCGTCTTAGCAAGTTTTTAATTCTGGACATTTTGCTCCACATCCCCCCATGCCCGTTGAAGCTCAAGGCTTTATCTATTCCCAAATACGCCCTCTCCCAAATGTACCTAGTGCTACTCATTAGCCTAAGATTGCCCACGAGGGAGGTCATTTGTTCATCAAGAACCCTTTGCTTTTGATCACTCCATGATGAGGGAAGTTCAAGGCAAAGATGAGTGTCAAGTCCCTTAAGTGTTTGTTCTATGATTCCGCTAACAAGGAGGATGAGGGGAACCCCTTGCTTTCTGCAACTGCCGATAAAAGTGTGTGGAGCATGAAGCTATCTATTACATGTTTCCATGCAAGGGAAATGCAGAGGAAATGGGGGAGTTCAATGGCAAGTAGTGCACCTGTGTGCTTGTTTGAGTCCAAGGAAAAACCATAGACTCCTTCGGCCACCTAGGTGCGAGAGGCTTTGGGCAAAGTGCCAAGCCAATACCACACCTCCATCACTCCTCTGCAACCCTACAACCCTTGCTTTGCAATCTTCCCTTTCAAAGCATGTGAACCGACCCACCCTCCACTGGTGCTCAAACAAGCACAGGGCATTTGCCTTGCATGTGGAAACAAGTCCATACAAGTTCGGAGTTTGCTCAGATGCCAAAAGAGAGGTTCTTGCTCTTCGATCTTTGCCAAATCTCTAATTGTTACATGCCCTCATGTCCCCTAACTCTATTTGCTATAATACATTTTATTGGCACTTTATTTTCTCGAAAATATTTAGAAAATGGCAAAAAATATTCATACAATGGTACTATAAAATTCCTGGTGGAACTGCTTATCATGAGAATTGTTAGTAGGCTCCTATGATCTCCAAGTAGGGTGTTGCTGGCTAGGTTGAGAATGGCCAAATTGGAACAATCTCCAAGTATGCGAGGAAGACCACCACCGAAAGCATTCCCTGACCAGTCCCCCACATTGCATGTTCATATTGTAGCTACTCATGAGGCTCAATCAAGTTGGTGCATGATGAGCCTCTGAGAGCCTTCGTGGTACTCTAGCTCGCTTGCTTGATGTTGTAGCCCAATTTTTAGTTTTCTATCCATTTGCTGTGCAGCTTGTCTGTTGTAGCCATATGTTATGCTCGAAATGAGTTTGGTGTGCTTTGCCTTTAATTTTCATGAGAGCATGAAAATAAGGCAAGGAGGGGGAGGCAAGGAGACGAGGAGGCCTTAGGAGACACAACACAGTATATTCGAGAAATTGTATGCTTTTGTGGTTAATAACTTGTTCTTGTATGCTTAATAGCTTTTCCTTGTATGCTTTTGTTGTCCAGCTAGTCTCCTCAAGCCCCATTATCTCATCAAGTGCAGCTTCAATTAGTAGCATCACGATCAAGCTTCAGGTATTTTCTATTTTGAAGCCTCTTGGGCTTTCTTTGTATGCTATTAAAGTAATGCTAGGACTTAATTGACCTTGTAAGTCTATTCTATGCCATGCAATGACTTCTTTTTTTAAATGCAATTTTGTCACATTGGCAGGATGGTAAAAATAAAAACTTCTGAGAGGAGGAGGAGAGGTGGAAGAGGAGAACGAGGAGGCAGGAGAGGTGGAAGGACAAGTAGCAAGAGAAGTTTGCAAGTGGAATCTGCACCAAATTTAGAGATTCAAAAAGAGGTTAAAATTGGAGTTGAAGAGGATAACGAGATGGAAGACTTTGAAGACACTACTATAATTGTGGAGGAATCTTCTAAGAAGAGAAAGAAAGAGGATAAACAACTAGATGAGGAGTTTGAGCAAGAGTTTCCTGCTGCACTTGATATTGGCCAGGGGAAGGATGTTATTGAATCTCTTGCAATCAATCCTGGAAAGATTGCTCCCTTGATCCCATTATGTCGGTGTGTTGTAAACACAAGAGTGAGAGGCCTACGAACTGATATGGATAGCCTAAAGCAAGCTCTAGAAGCATAAAAATATATTCAACAAAAAGGAATGTTTATTTTATCTACAACACTTCCGGATGGTGTTTCACAAGAGGTGACAGATGAAATTGAACAATCATGGGATTCTTGTTGGAGGGATGTAAATGCAGAATTTGAGGCATAGAGTGTTGATGATGCTTATTGGTCATTTTTGTCTCGAAAGATGTTTTTTGTGTAGGAGGGGAATCACCGTACTGTTGCATGGATGTCTCTAATTGAAGAGAAATTCAAGACATCAAAGGCATGGAATATTCGAGTTTTAGCAAGTTTTATTACTCCAGAGAAAGAAATAGAAATGAAGCTAATAGCTGCTCTTCAAAGGTTCAATCTGTAAGTGCGAGTTCTTGCTTATATGTGTTACCTTTCTTTGAGCTTTAAAGGGTTTTGTGAACAATTCTTAATATGTTTGAAGCTATATATTTTTTAATTTTTTAGCCTTAATGAAACAACAATTATTTAAAAAAATCTCAAGGATTATTTGTACAACACGAAGACAATGTGTTCATGTGATGAGAATGAGTACTTATCACTTTTTTCTCAAGAAGCAAAAAAGACACTTGAAAAGCATAGGGCAAATGAAAGCAGTAAAGGATCAAGTACTTGGTATCCTTTGACATCTCTGATGCTAGGGAGAATGGTATTTGCAGTAAATTTCATACCATTTGTCATGGATGTCTTTTGAATTAGAACTAACTAAATCATTGTACTCATTCATTTCTTTGGAATATATTTTAGCCACTATACAAGCAAGATAATGAGGCAAAGCTAAAGGAACTTCAGCCAAATTTGAGTGTTGCTGATATGGAGAAAACACTTAAAAGTATTCGAAAGGATGTGAATCTCAAGTATGGTCGAAAAACAATCAAGGTATGGTTAATTTAATGATTCTTAACATAAAGTTGATTTTTTAAAGTGTTCAAGTGTTTTTTGAGATTGATCATATGATGTTTGTTTAGAAAATGATCAAGGTATGGGATATGCATGTATTGTATTATTAAAAAATACAGTTGAGTGTGACAATTGCATGTATTGTTTATATGTAGATTCTGTCTATTGTCAAACCAACAAATGGTGAATATTGGTTTAATATCTTGTGGAGCCTCCCATTTGATGATAAATCATCCATTGTCACATTGGAAAAGTTGTATAACATCTCCATTGCAAAAGTCTCAAAGGAGACACAACTAGCAACCCTCAGAATCTTAGGGTCAGATTCGAATTTGAGAACAAGTTATGGGATGCCAAAAGTTGATAGAGAATTCATAAAGTGGATGGTGAAAGAGGCATGGATGGATTAGTTGCTTTGTGAATCTGAGAGGTTACTCTCTCAAGTCTTGGTTGCTAGTCAACAAGCTAGCTTTGTGCTTCCTCAAGATCCTACGTTGAGAGAGTATTTTGGGGAAATACAAGCAATGAATAGACTTGAACTTTATGAACATTTAAAGGATTCAATGACTATTGCTACAGCTACAATAGGACAAATGGAGATGATGAGGGCATCTCAACAATTGGTATTTAGGTAAGGAATAGATGTTTTTTCCTTTTCAATTAAAAATCCATCCTTAAGTATTTTGCTTTTGTACTAAGACTCTTATTGTATGCAGATTCTTGTAACCCTTAAAAGCTGTTGTTAAGATTGAAAAATTGTTGCCCATATGTCGAGTATGGACAAAAATTCAGGACTTAAAATTCTATATGTACTCTCCAAACATGATAGAAAAAGAAGGGAAGCAAGTGCTCTCTGAGTGGGAGAGAAAGAACTGCCCATGGTGGCTCGATATGAAAAAAGGATGTTGCATCGAGGAGGAGGTAGAGCTATACACACAACATAAAAAGGGAGAGATGGGTTCATCAAGCTCAAATTCAGTCCACGAGGATGATGCCATCATTGAGGTTCAAGAAACATTTGAGAAGATGACTAAAAAGGACAAGAATTCAAGTATGGAACTAAAGAAGGGTGGTAGGCCACCAAAAAATCCTGGTACTAATAATGGTAAGTTCTCTTGATCTTTTTTCAAGCTGTTATTTGTTTGTGTAACATATGTTGTTATCACTCTGTGTCTTTACATATGTGGTGTGGATACAGATGTGTAGGTACTGCAGTCTACACCCATTTTGAAAGAATGTAAATGGAAAGATAGGTCTATCCACATTTTGTACATTCCATTGACCTCTCCAACTTTGAATGGGAGTGGCACACGTGATGCTTCACATTGCAAGGTTTGGTGTTATGATTATGTCGAGTTTGGGAAGTAATTGTCTATCTCAAACTTCACACAAGCCTATATAGACATGAAGGAATACTTTGTGGGTCTTGGAGGTGAAAGAAAAACAAGAAATGGTAAGAGTGTTGCTTGGGCTCTAGATTTTGTCATTCTTGATCTACCTACATAGCTAGAAGCTCTTGGAGTAGAGGATTCCACATCTCCATCTTGGAATTTATTAACAGAGGACCATGTACGCTACTCCTTGCTAGTAGCGGCCACAGTTGTTGTAGATTCTGGATGGATCCTAGTTATGTGTACTCCTCATGTTCTTCATTTGGTTGAGCGTTATGCTAGGATCAATAGATTGGAGTTTGCATGTCGAATGTGCATGCAATGCTTGGATGCATATTGTACAATCAAACTTGGTGGTATTGATCATAAGGTGAGACAATTGTCGTATAATGGCCTGTTGAAAGAATTTATGGTCTTGTATAATGAAATGGCTTGTACTAAGCATAAGTCTAATTTTCATGTCTTTAGGTGGATGTTGTGGTTTTATGCCTTCTTCATCGGGATGGTATGTCTTGTGGGTGTAATCCTAGAAATGCTTTCATGGTTGGTACCAAATTGGGCATTGCTTTTGGAAGTAGTTTGTTTCATCATTATTTACCAACAAGTGAGCAAACTATAAAACATGGAGAGAGTATTCCATGGAGAGGTGCATTGGAGAAGGCTCCATGCATGATGTTGTACTTCTTAGAGTTGTTGTGTCCAATTTCTCGACATGTGGTGGCCTTAGGTGCTGGGACTGGTTCTATGTAAAAAGCATGCATGCATTCTAGGAGAGCATGCTTAGCTATTGAGAATGATCTTGACATTTGCAATTCTATATTGCAACCATTTTTGGATGGACAGAAAGGAAAGGGAAATCTGTTAAGCAATTATGGGACTCTAAATGATACCGAAGATGTGGAAATGATTGTTAATCTTCCAGATGACTAGTAAGTATGTTACTCTTGTGTTTTATCTTTTTGAACCTATTTGTTGGAGAATATTATTATCAATGAGGCATTGATATTGATTGATCTATTTTAGCTTTTTGCCTTCTTATGCAGGTGCTATGGCTGAGATGATGTGTAATGACATTGCATTCAATGCCCCCATCAAAGAGAGAATGCATCATCGCAATATCTATGTGGATGACATCAGTAAAGAAGATTGAGTCTAGTGATTTGACATGAGTTTTTCTCTTCAAGCAATTCATTTTGCTTGTGATGCCCTAGTATTGAACATGCATAACTTTTGTGGTGTCTTGCACCTATTTCATTTGCTAGAGATGTAGTAATCATATTGAAAAATTATTAGTACATCATGTGAGTACCCATGAATATTAATCTCAATATCACATATGCAATTTTGAGCATGTTGGTTTCATAAAACTTTTTCTATTTGCTAGAGATGTGACAATCATGCCATATCTTAGTTAAGGTTTGCATGTCAAAACTATGAGTTGTGTACAAATGATCATCATGGTGAATTGAATCTTAAAGTATCTCCTTGATGCAACTAATAAATGTTTCAGCATAGATGCATGCAAGTTTGCACCCTAAATTCTTCACCATGTGACTTGCAATCATTTCATTGATAAATCACTATCTATCATGATAGTACGAATGACGGATGATATAGGTGGAGGGTGTTGAAATGAAGTAGACATGAAAAGTAGTTTTGTGAATAAAGGGATCTTATAAGCCCTAAATACTATTGGAAAGAAATGTACTTAAATGTATACAGCATCTTTGTGGGGTAGTTTTATGACTAAAGGGTGTGTGACATTAGCGGCATCTTTGTGGGGTAGAAATGTATATAGTATCTTCTTAAGGTAGTTTTATGACTAAATGGTGTGTGATGTTATGATAAAATTGTCTACAAAATCACAATATAGGCCATGCTCAAAAAAATGTGCTCAGACCAAGACGCTCAGAGAGAAGACGTACCCTTGCATCATCAATGAATGTCGCATAGTATTCAGCCCCGCCTAATGACCATGTAGGATGGGACCACATACGTTTGAAAGTGGTAAGAAAATTTGCAGGTAGACTAGACATGAAGAGAATGTCATTGTCTCACTATTATCAGTGACTACATTGATCTCCTCAATCTTCACTTTTCCTTTGTCCTCCCTTGGACTCTCTTCCTTCTTATTTGCACCCAATTTGCATTCTTTTTTTAATCCTTTTGATCTCTTTTTAACTTGTAGCAATCCTTTTTCATGTGGCCCTTCTTGCCACAATGGTAACACTCAATGTTCCATGCAATGGATTTGCTAGAGACTTTCCTCTTTCTTGGGACTTCCCCCTAGACTATGATCTGCACATTTAAGGTTTCATCCTGCTTGTTGCCATCCATAGACTTTCGTCTAATATCCTCGGCAAACAAGCTACCCACAACATCATCAAACTTCAGTACTCCACCAAGTGTAGAGTTACTGATAGCTAGGCGAATGGTATACCATGAGAATGGCAATGAACACATGAGGAATATTGCCTTAGCCTCTACATCAAAATTTAGCTTCTAAGGGTGAAGCTGGCTGAAAATAATATTTAATTCATTCAAGTTTTTGAGAAGCAATGGAGACCCCTTCCTTCATTTGCAACTCAGACAACCTCTTCATGAGGTAAACTTTATTAGAAGCACTTTCCTTCTCATAGGTGGCACATAATTTCTTCCACAAATCTTATGTAGTCTACTCATTTACTACTGTGAAATAAACTGACTTTGCAAGATGAAGTCTAACAATAGACTTTGCTAATGCATCCAACTCATTCCGATCATCCTCATACATAGCTGCACGCTTAGCCCTATAATCCCTTCTAAGGGTTTAATCTGCTTCTTTTAAATAAGCACATCCCTTATCTGTTCTTTCCATAGAGAAAAGTTTGTCCCATCAAAATTTTTAATGATAAAAAACTCCTTTTCTGACATGGAAGAGGATCCCATGATGCGAATAAAGCAAAATCCCAAATGCTAGGGCCTGCAAGAAAGAATCACACCAAATACCTGGTGCACCCAAATGTGTATGCCACAATGGAAGGTAATATCACCAAACCTCAAAGGCTCAAAGCATCAAAATGCAATTGACTCATGTGCATATAGTATGCATTCATATGAGCAAATCTGGCCCAAAAGAAAATGCCAACTACAATGGCAATCCCAATGCCAATGAGTGCCAAAATGCCTCAAGCATAAATGTTTTCCATGATCATATGCATCAACAAAATATCATCCAAGAGCTCATAGCACTATCACTGCATCAACTGCAATGTGTCAAAGCTATCCTTCAGCATAAAATAGCATCTATGTGCTAAACATCCATTAATAAAGCATCCCACAAGGCAATCTAGGCCTCTCAATGCATCCAACAAGGATCACAATGCATCCAAATGGCCTGTAAAGCATCCACTATAACCCAATGCAAACCACAAATGAGCGCACATGGCTCAAACTGCAACCAGAGTGATCTGCATAAGGTATGTCCCAAAAATCATGATCCCATGGCAATGACCACTACTAAAAATAGGTCCTAAGATGCCTCAAAACATGGACGTCACTGCATAATCAAACTCAGCAAGAATCTGCAAATATCTCTCTTCTACTAGAACTCCAAAATGCCAACCAATGAATGGGAAATGGAGAGTCAACCCTTGCAATTGACCTGTAATAAAAATCAAAGGTTTGAACCTTTGAATGTTTTTGATAGAGGTGACAAATGATTTGATGTCTTAGAGAGACAAAACTTCTCCAAATTGTCATGGATTCGCACAAGAGCTGACAGAGGTAGTGGTTTTGGGGCCTCTGAAATGCAATGAAACAGACGGTTTTGAAAACTGTGGTCCTAATCACTGGGCCCAGCACACGGACCAAGAAATGTATTTGCAAGCATATATGTTTGTAAACACCACCGGAGTGCGAATTATGAGCAACACAAAAGTTTTAGGACCTTTTGAGTCCACCAGAACTAATAGATCTACGAATGGTTGCTTCAAACATGAGTTCCAACACACTGCCACAAAAACGTTAAAGCAAAGACAGTGAGTCATAAATCCAACTAAATGATCCCAAATTCAAGAATGAAGGAGTTTTTGAACTCTTGAAGTGCAATGGACACCAAAAGCAGGCAATGGTTGCCTTTGCAGGTCATTCTAGACTCTCAATCATCGAAAGGAACATGGGAATCATCAAAAAACTTCTTTTTGCTCCAAAACCACTTGCATGCTTGCAAAAAAACACTCAGAAACTTCCAAAAACCACTTGTAGGGTTCTACAAGGTTCCAATACCACCTGGGCAGCTCAAACAAGCACCCACAGGCTTGCTTTGTCCTCCCACAAAGCTACAGCAACAACAAACTCCAAGCTCCAGGCACACACATGGGCTCTTCTAGACTACCCACAAGCATTAGATAGACCACCCAGGCTCTGATACAGAGTGCTCTCAATAGAAGTAGAACGAAAGAGGATGAGAGAGAGGGAGATCCATAAGAGAGCCACATAAGTTTTTGTGGGGGTTTAAGGTCACTGTGCTTTTACCCGGTTATGTAGAATACTCAAACACATATATAAATGAATGAAAAAGAAGATTAGGGTGTTCTGCACCCACCAAAAACTTGTGTGGCTCTCTGTTTCTCTCTCTCCCTCTTCCGTTCCGCTTCCATTGAGAGCACTCTCAACTAGTATCAAAGCCCGGGTGATCTAGCTAAGCGTGCATGAATGCTTGGAAGCTTAGCAACTCTATAATAGGAAGGAGAAGCTCTATGGGAAGCTTTGTGAGTGATTTTACTTGCATCCGAGTGTGCAAAGACCTTGAAGGAACCTTTGGAAAGTAACTTTGGTTTTGAGAAGTGGTTTTGAGAGCTTGTTAGGTGTTTTCAAAGAAAAAGTCATTTTTAAAGCTTTTCCCTATTCCATTTGATGACAGAGACTCCGTATTGACTTGTAGAGGCAACCATTGCCTACTTTTGGTGTCCATTTCACTTCAGGAGCTTGGAAACACCTTTATTCTTGAATTTGGGATTATTTCGTTGGATTTTTGACTCGTTGTGTCAGTTTCAACGTTTTCCTGCCCGGGTGTTGGAACTCAAGTTTGGAGCAACCATTTGTAGATCTGTCAGTTTTGGTGGACTCAGGAGGTCCTAAAACTTCTATGTTGCTCATTATTTGCACTCCGGTGGAGTTTACAAACACTTCTATTTCCAAAAACGTTTTTCAGTCCATGTGTTGGACCCACTGATTGAGACCACGGTTTCCAAAACCGTCTATCCCATTGCGTTCCAAACGCCTAAAAACCCCTACCTATTAGTTCTTACATGATTCGGTGGAGTATTTTTAGAGTTATAGATCTCTGTGTATTTGATTTCATCTCTCTGTTATGCATTTTTCATTCTAAGGTTTTGAAACCTTAGATTTATGCCACATGGCAGTGGATAAGTGTTGATTCCCATTTCTCACTCATTGGTTTGGATTTTGGAGTTCCAGTAGAAGAGAGATATTTGTAGATTGTCTTTCTGAGTCTAATTATGTAATGGCGCCCATGTTTTGAGGCATCTCAGGTTCTATTTTCAGTAGCGATCATTGCCGTGGGACCATGATTTCTTGAGCATACCTTATGCAGATCACTTTGGTTGCAGTTTGAGCCATGTGCGCTCATTCATGGTGTGCATTGGGTTGCAATGGATGATTTATAGGCCATTTGGATGCGCTGATAGGCCCAGATTGCCTTGTGGGATGCTATTTTTATGGATGCTTTGCACATGGATGCTATTTTATGCTAAGGGACAGCTTTGACACATTGTAAGTGATGCACTGATAGTGTTATGCTCTCTTGGATGAGATATTGTTGATGCATATGCCCATGGACGGTGTTTATGCTTGAGCCATTAGGCACCTATTGGCATTTTGGATTACCATTGTAGTTGGCATTTTCTTTTGGGCCAGATTTGCTCATATGGATGCATAGTACATGCACATGAGTCACCTGTATCTTTTGATGCTTTGAGCTTTGAGTTTTGGTGATACTTCACTCTATTGTGGCATACACATTTGGGTGCACCTGGTATTTAGTGTGATTCTCTCTTGTAGGCACTAGCATTTGGGATTTTGCTTTATCTGCATCATGGCATCCTCTTCCATGTCTAAAAATGAGTTTTTCAGCATTAAAAAGTTTGATGGGACAAACTTTTCTTTGTGGAAAGAACAGATAACGGATGTGCTTATTCAAAAGAAGCAGATTAAACCCTTGGCAGGGATTGTGAAGCTAAGCCTGCAGATATGTCTAAGGATGATTGGAATGAGTTGGATGCATTAGCAAAGTCTACTATTAGACTTCATCTTGCAGAGTCAGTTTATTTCATAGTAGTAAATGAGCAGACTACAGAAGATTTGTGGAAGAAACTATGTGCCATTTATGAGAAGGAAACTGCCTCTAATAAAAAGTTTACCTCATGAAGAGGTTGTTTGAGCTACAGATGAAGGAAGGGTCTCCATTACTTCTCACTTGAATGAATTCAATATTATTTTCAGCCAATTTCAGGCTCAGAAGATGAATTTTGATGTGGAGACTAAGGGAATATTTTTATTATGTTCATTGCCATCCTCATGGGATACCTTCCGTACAGCTGTCAGTAACTTTGCACTTGGGGGAGTACTGAAATTTGATGATGTTGTGGGTAGCTTGTTGGCCGAGGAGATTAGACGAAATTCTATGGATGGCAACAAGTAGGGTGCAGCCTTAAATGTGCAAAGGGGCAGATCATAGTTCAGGGGGAATTCCCAAGAAAGAGGGAAGTCTCGTAGCAAATCCACGGCATGGAACATTGAGTGTTACCACTGTGGCAAGAAGGGCCATATGAAAAAGGATTGCTACAAGCTGAAAAGAGAGCAAAAGGATAAGAAAAAGAATGCAAATTGGGGTGCAAATCAAAAGGAAGAGGGGCCAAGGGAGGACAAAGGAAAAGTGAAGATCGAGGAGATCAATGCAGTCACATGTGAGTGACAATGACATTCTCTTCATGTCTAGTTTATCTGCAGATTTGCTTACCACTTCAGATGATGCATTGCTTCATTCCATGTTACTCTCCATAGGGAATGGTTCTCCACTTATGACACTGGAAAGACAGGTTGTGTGCATCTTGGAAATGACTATGCATGTGACATAGTGGGAGTAGGTGACAAAGTTTTCTTTTGCAAATGGGTCTGCATTTATTTTAAAAAATGTGAGACATGTGCCTAAGCTGACCAAGAGTCTCATTTCAATGGGTCAGCTAGATGATGCTGGTTTTCAGACCAACTTTGGTTGTGGGAGTTGGAAAATTTAGAAGGGCTCTATGCTTTTGGCCAAGGGTGCCAAGTGTAGGACTTTGTATCCTTTACATGTATCAGGGGTGTTTGATCATGTTGTTGCAATAACCGAGCAGCCAAGCACTTCTTTATGGCATTGCTGATTGGGCCATATGAGACAAAATGTGATGAAACTCTTATGCCATTTGGGTTATGTACCGCATTTGAGTTTCTCTGATTTTGAATTTTGTGAGCACTGTCTCTATGGGAAGTAGACTAAATCAGCCCATAAAAGAAGGGGAAAGAAAGAGTTTGAAAAGCTTGATTTGGTGCATTCAAATGTATGTGGTCCCATGCCTACACGGTCATTAGGTGGGGTTGAATACTATGTGACATTCATTGATGATGCAACTAGGAAAGTGTGGCCTTATGCACATCCCTTATCTATTATTTCCACAGAGAAAAGTTTGTCCCATCAAAATTTTTAATGATAAAAAACTCCTTTTCTAACATGGAAGAGGATCCCATGATGCGAATAAAGCAAAATCCCAAATGCTAGGGCCTGCAAGAAAGAATCACACCAAATACCTGGTGCACCCAAATGTGTATGCCACAATGGAAGGTAATATCACCAAACCTCAAAGGCTCAAAGCATCAAAATGCAATTGACTCATGTGCATATAGTATGCATCCATATGAGCAAATCTGGCCCAAAAGAAAATGCCAACTACAATGGCAATCCCAATGCCAATGAGTGCCAAAATGCCTCAAGCATAAATGTTTTCCATGATCATATGCATCAACAAAATATCATCCAAGAGCTCATAGCACTATCACTGCATCAACTGCAATGTGTCAAAGCTATCCCTCAGCATAAAATAGCATCTATGTGCTAAACATCCATTAATAAACCATCCCACAAGGCAATCTGGGCCTCTCAATGCATCCAACAAGGATCACAATGCATCCAAATGGCCTGTAAAGCATCCACTATAACCCAATGCAAACCACAAATGAGCGCACACGGCTCAAACACT
The DNA here is from genome assembly GCF_047967505.1 of Dipteris shenzhenensis. Lineage (NCBI taxonomy): Eukaryota > Viridiplantae > Streptophyta > Polypodiopsida > Gleicheniales > Dipteridaceae > Dipteris > Dipteris shenzhenensis. The sequence goes on from NC_141620.1 coordinate 48,652,118, forward strand.
GCAACCAGAGTGATCTGCATAAGGTATGTCCCAAAAATCATGATCCCATGGCAATGACCACTACTAAAAATAGGTCCTAAGATGCCTCAAAACATGGACGTCACTGCATAATCAGACTCAGCAAGAATCTGCAAATATCTCTCTTCTACTAGAACTCCAAAATGCCAACCAATGAATGGGAAATGGAGAGTCAACCCTTGCAATTGACCTGTAATAAAAATCAAAGGTTTGAACCTTTGAATGTTTTTGATAGAGAAACAAATGATTTGATGTCTTAGAGAGACGGAACTTCTCCAAATTGTCATGGATTCGCACAAGAGTGGACAGAGGTAGTGGTTTTGGGGCCTTCGAAATGCAATGAAACAGATGGTTTTGAAAACTGTGGTCCTAATCACCAGGCCCAGCACACGGACCAAAAAACGTATTTGCAAGCATATATGTTTGTAAACACCACCGGAGTTCGAATTATGAGCAACACAAAAGTTTTAGGACCTCCTGAGTCCACCAGAACTAACAGATCTGCTTGTGGTCCCATGCCTACACGGTCATTAGGTGGGGTTGAATACTATGTGACATTCATTGATGATGCAACTAGGAAAGTGTGGCCTTATGCTATAGCTCGAAAGAGTGATGTGTTCCAGGTATTTCAGAAATGGCTGGCCTTGGTTGAGAATCAGTCAAGTAGAACGTTTAAATGCCTACGGACTGACAATGGTGGAGAGTATGTCTCTCATGACTTTCAGCATTTCTATGATACACATGGCATTAAGAGGGAGCTCACATCCCCTCGTACTCCAGAGCAAAATCTAGTTGCAGAAAAGATTAACCATACCATAATCCATTCAAGAAAGGTTACAACGCACGCTTTCCTATGCAAGTCTTTCTGGTGGTTTTTGGGCTGAGGCAATGAAGATTGCAATGCATGTGATCAATAGATCACCTAATAAGAGTTTGGATGGTCGTATTCTTGGAGAGGCATGGAGTGGCAAGAAGCCCTCTTACTCTTATTTGCGTATATTCGGGTGTGAGGCATATGCACATGTGCTAAAAGAGCTTCAAAACAAGCTAGATCCTAAGTCTAGGAAATGCATCTTTCTAGGTTATGGTGAAAGTGGAGAGATGGGCTATCGTCTTTGGGATCTAGAAGCAAAAAAGATCATACGCAGCCATGATGTAGTCTTCAATGAGAAGAAGATGTATAAGGCACCCATGAGGGATGTGGAAATGAGGAGAATCACTTTCTAGGATGTGAATCCACCTACATATGTTGATAGACAGCAAGCTGTCCATGCACCAAATGTGCAAGAAATGGTACCGCCAAGTACTCCCACAGGTACACAATCAAGGGCAAATGATGGATCATCTATTGGTGGCAATGATGAGCCAAATGTGGTTGATATGCAGGTGGGACAGCAAACTGAAATGCCCTTGAGAAGAACATCTAGAGTGTCTAGAACACTTGAGCGATTTGTTCCAGGGGTAGACTATGTGATGCTTACTGATTGCAGGGAGCCTTCTTACTACAGAGAGGCTATGATGCGCGAGGATCAGTGCAAGTGGGAGTATGCTATGCAATCAGATATGAGTTCACTTATGAAGAATAACACTTGGGGCTTGGTTTCTTTGCCACATGAAAAGAAAGCATTGCCATGTAAGTGGGTCTACAACATGAAGGTCACAGGTGATGATGTGCCTAGGTACAAGGCCCGTTTGGTCACTAAATGGATGTCAAGACAGCTTTCTTGCATGGGGATCTGCATGAGGAAATTTACATGGTGGAGCTGGAAGGTTTGAAGAAAAGGGCAAAGAGCATTTAGTTGCTGAAGAAGAGTCTCTATGGTCTTAAGCAAGCACCTAGAGAATGGTATCAGAAGTTTGATGCTTTCATTTGGTCCCAGGGTTTTAGAAGGAGTGAAATTGATCACTACCTCTACACTAAAAGGGCTAAGGATAATAGCCTGATACTCCTGGCACTATATGTGGATGATATGCTATTGGCTAGCAAGAATACTTATGAGCTAGATGCATTAAAGGCCAAGTTACATGAGGCCTTTGATATGAAGGATTTGGGACTTGCACGTCATATTCTTGGTATGCGCATCACGCATGATCGGAGTAGGAAACTCCTTTGGCTTTCACAGAAGGAGTATGTTACAAAAGTATTGCAGCGTTTCAATATGGAGGGGGGAAAGGCAATGAGTACTCGATTGCCTCCATATGTGAAACCGAGTCATATGAGGAGAGGGCCATGGTGGCTAAGGTTCCTTATGCATCAGTGGTTGGGAGTCTTATGTATGCTATGATAGCTACTAGACCAGACATTGCATTTGTAGTGGGAGTTGTTAGCCGGTATATGGCTAATCCAAGAAAGAGCCATTGGGAGGTAGTTAAGTGCATCATGAGGTACATGAAGGGTACCAAGGAGATGTGCATCTGCTTTGGTATAGGAGACATGTGTGTACTTGGGTACACAGATTCAGACTATGTAGGGCATGTGGATAGTAGATCCACTTCTGGTTATGTGTTCACCTTTGCAGGTGGTGCAGTGTCGTGGATGTCTCGTGCACAGAAGTGCATTGCTTTGTCTACCACAGAGGCTGACTATGTTTTGTAGCCACAGAGGGTTGCAAGAAGCCTATATGGCTTGATTGGCTAGTGGGAGATTTGGGGATTCATACAGGTATACCGACATTGCATAGTGATTCCATGAGTGCTATTCAGCTAGCACGGAATTCGGTCTTTCATGCAAAGACCAAACACATTGAGGTCAGGTACCATTTCATCAGGGAGGTACTTGAGGACAAGTGCATAGAGCTTATCAAGTTTCATACAAATGATAACCCTATAGATATGCTGACGAAGAGTGTACCTAGTCAGCAGTTTGAGTATTGTTGTGTATTGATGGGCATTGGATAGTATGCTCTCTGGTTGTTCTCCCTTAAAGGCACATTGTCCTTTAAGTGGGAGGTTGTGGGGGTTAAAGGTCACTGTGCTTTTACCCCAATTCTGTATAATACTCAAACACATATGTAAATTAATGAAAAAGAAGATTAGGGTGTTTTGCACCCACCAAAAACTTGTGTGGCTCTCTATTTCTCTCTCTCCCTCTTCCATTCTGCTTCCGTTGAGAGCACTCTCAATTTTGGTGGGTGCAGAACACCCTAATCTTCTATGTCATCCATATAAATGTGTGTTTGAGTATTGTTCATAACCGGGGTTAAGGCACAGTGGCCTTTAAGCCCCACACATGCAAGTTTAGCCTCTGAGAAATTCATGCCAAATCCCTAAGAAACTCTACTATATCCACTTCAGATTTTTTTTTAGAATGTTGCTTCTTTCTAGAGTTGATAGGAAGCTTGTATCCTTTTCCATATGTGCCATGTCAATGTGTTTGGTAATTCACTAAGTTTGCCTCACAAACCACTTCCTTTACGCTGAGACAAAAAACATTGACATTCATTACCACTTCATTAGGGATTTGATTGGGGATGGTACAATTAAGTTCCTCTATTGCTTGATGAAGTAAAATGCTTAGAAGGAAAATGCCACATACATTTTCACCAAGGCTTTGTCTCAAAAATATATGGAGCTTAAAGATAATTTCCACAATGTGAGCTTCACTTGTCAAGTGATGATTGACAAGTCATCAAATCAAGCTCAACTGTCAAGCTGTGTCACATTATTGAATATGGCATGACTCCTATACCATGCCAGTGAGTAGCGTTTCATTGACAACTATTGACCTGCCATTGACCTGGGTTCGATTGACAACAATTGCCAGATCATTGATTTGTCATGTTCATGAATAGGACTCAAATGAATGGTGTAGCGAGCCTCCATTGAACAGAGGGTGAGTGGATGCATAGGATTCTTAGAATCTATTCTAGAGGAAGTCCCAAGTTGGATTCAAAAGTCAAGTTGGCTTGTAAGCATTCATGAAAGTTGACTATTTTAGCCAAGAGTCAGGTGAAAATCACATTAACCTTAGTAAGAAATTGTGCCATTAGTTAAGGTTTGATGAAACTACCATATCGCTTAAAGGTTGGCAGGGAAGGGAGATTGCTCTATGTACAGTCACAGATAATTGACAGCCCAAACACACACACCTTGAGTTACATAGATGCTTGCACACACTCAACCACTAAAAACCTTAATCTGGGACTAATGTCCTAGAGTGAACTCAAGGAGTCGCTCACACAGTGCATTGCAAGTCGAAACTCTGGGAGTTCAAGCACTTAGTCGCACAATGAAATTTGGGACTTTGTTGAGCAAAGTCGCTGAGGGAGTGAGTAGTGAAACAAACTTAGGGAGTTAAAAGCTACGAGTGAGTCAAACTAGTTGCAACATGTAAGACGAGTTGGAGCTGTAGAGAGTTGCAAGATGAAAGAATAGAAGTATTGCATTGAATCCCTCATTTGAGACACAAGATTCACACCATCTCTTCATTGTCATAGTGAAAGTGTTGCAGTAATAGTTCGACAAGGGTTTGAAGCTCCTTGATAGTGTAATCAAGAATTATTTTTTGGCATGATCGACATTTGTGAGTTGGTGTGCATCATGTCATTCTTCTTCTATATTCAATAATCAATAGAAGTAGGACTGTGGTTTGAGAATATTTCATCCTTTGAGTCATCCCTCGAATTGATAGTGCTTCGTCCAAGGGAGGCCAGTTGGTATCAGTTTTCCAACATGCCTCCAATCAGCAATAGATCCATAGTCCCAAGCACTAATCCTCACTCTTTGGGTTATTGTGTACAACTCAACTACGTACAATGTTGAAGGACAAAGTGATGTAATGGGGTGTACCAAGGGGTACAAGGTTTGTGTGAGTTTGTGTGTCACCACATGGTGGTTACTAGGTTAGTGTGACTAGGTTAGGTGGTATAAGATTCTAGTAGGTGTGATTGAGAGAATCATGGACCTGATTGAGAGATACTGGGAGAAATTTGTGAATCTAGATCCTCTACTGAGCTCACATATATGGAGTGTAACTAGTGCCTATATATTGGCCATCTCTCATATGAATAACACGCTTTTTCTTCATCTTGTGTCCACAACATGTTTCCATTGATGCTCTAACATGTGGTATTAGAGCCATGGAAGCCACCATAGCCCGGGAATCCTAGCTAGGTCATGCTGCCATGTGGCATCATCCCTACCAAACTCACCTTCTTTCTCATCTTCTTCTTCCCCAATTCGTGCTGATCTTGTCAAGCTCCATACACACACTCAGGGTGACATTTCTCCAAGCCCTCCTGGCCAGAGATAGCTCTCATATGGGCGACCTTTGAGCCCAGAGCACTCTCTAACATTTCACCCCTGCTGCCCGCCATTACGACTTCTCTACTTGCTACCTCTTCATGAAATTCTTCATTTGTGGGGCACATGTCGACATTTGCTTCTAGCTTTGCTTTAGCAATAGTATGAGCAAGCTGCTCATGAATTTTGAGCTCATATGCTTCATTATATGAATTTTCGGCCAGATCTGTTGCTGTTCTCTCTGTCAACCTGCGCATCTATTCTGCCTTTCTTTGCTACTGGATCTTGCCCACAAATCACGCTTTCATTTGCGTTAGAAAGCCCTCTCAAAGCTGCTTGCTCTGCTGGTCGAATTTCATCCTCTAGATTCAGTATGTGAAATAGTTCGTGAAAAATCAAGGTTTAATGACAATTTTAAAAGTTCAAGGGATTTTTAGTTATATTTTTGTTTAAACCCTAAACAAAAACCTTTAAAATTTTCAAGTTCAAGGTTTTTGTGTCTGCTAAGGAAAATGTTTTCTATGAACATTAGGCATGACAAGGGCTGCTTGACCCATGCAAAGGAAAATGCATAAGGGAGACAAGGGGGACTCGATGCCCATAATGGTAGAGCACCTTCTCGTGGATAGAATGAACAAAATGGATGAATATATGTAAGCTGCTCTGTGCAACTTTGGTGTGGCAGCTCCAATTCATTTAATATCCTAGGTTTTAGGCTTGTTGTAGCAAAACTCCCTGAAACCCCTTTCAATTGATTGGCTCCAATCTCCTTGAACTTCTCTCCCTCCTTTTTGATGCCTAACTTCACCCACATCACTGATATGGGAGCTTCTCCACAACCAATGAAGAAGGTAAAATTTGTGGCGAACGGCCATATTTGCCTCTCCACAGATTTCGAGAGTACAGTTCCCCTATGTGGGAATGCCCTCTTAGACATTGTTTTGGAAGCTCACGTTGAGATACAGAAATTGAAGAGAATCTTAGTTTTCCTCCATTTGTGGGACATTGCAATGAGACAAAACATCGAGCTTCACCTCAAGTCTAGTTGCTATTGCTAGGAGATTTGTAGAGCAAAGAATTTGTTTCAGTCCCATGCTCGTTCAGACAACTTTTGACACAAAAAGAGCGACGGGGCCCCTTAGGCCATGTTCACACCAATGAGGTGGAGGGGAGTGGCATGGTCCGTTCACACCAATTGGCGGCAGTTGTGAATAGCTCTGTATATCCAACTCACCACTAACTTTGTAGATGCTTGACTGGCTTGGCATGCCCATCCTCACGGCACTTAGGAACCAACCAATCATTCCTATTTTCTCATGAAACTATTGTAGGACATTAGGTGCCTTGTGTGAATTGGGGTGAGGTGCGCCTAAACGTATATGCAGGTGGGTGGACACCTACTGGGTTGTCTGGTGGGTGGTGTGATCCCGGTATGTCAAAGAACACATGGCACATATCACAAGGAAGAAAGCATAACTTATGTAGATTCTCGACTAGCTTGGCATCGTTGCCGTCGAGACTCACGAAGCTCAAGAACCAGCAAATCATTCCTATTTTCTCACAAAACTATTGCAGGGCGTGTTCGAAGGACGGGCACCGTGTGAGGATTGGGGCGAGTCCGGGCACGAATCTGCCATGTGGACACGGGGCGGGCGGTGTCAGTATGTGAAGGAACACGTGGCAGGACATGATATAAAGAAGAAAGCTGAGAAGCGAGAAAGCCTAGGACGTCAGTGATGACGATGCAAATTCACCTACAAACATTCATCAGATTCGGTCCTTGTACTTCTGTCGCCTAAATATGACCTCTCCATCGCCGAAATTTCTGCTTCCCATCCGCCCCTTCAACCTTCATCATCTCTGAGCAAGAACATTCGATCCGTTTTTCTTTTCAGGAAGATTGCATCTGTACTTCTATTCCCGCAGATTGCATCTGTAGTTCTATTCCCTCAGATTGCTTGCAGAAACTTCGTTTTTTCTTTAAAAGCAAATTAGAAGAATGGGATTGGATTTTGAGGCTTTGACCGAGGCCACTTCCGGTGCCGTTGGAGGCCTCTTGAGTACTTCGATCCTTTACCCGCTCGACACATGCAAGACCAAGTATCAAGCCGAAGCTCGTTCCGGCTCATCTCGGAAATACAGGTAATTTCGTATTCAACTCCTAACATTTAGTCTTTTCTCAATCGTACTTGGTATTGGTGTCAAGTACGATACATTATTTTCGTATTCAACTCTTAAAATTGTAATCTTTTCTCAAACGTACTCGGCACTGGTGTCGCTTCTTACTCAGCTGAAATGGTAACACTTTTATTCAGAGATAGCTGTAGTCCGCTAGCCGATCCTACGTTCGCTTACCGTTTGCGTGGCAAGCCGCATATGGTATAAAGAAGCACAAAACACCACGACTAGAACCGCAGAGAGGTCCGTCCTTAAGCAAAAATCGCGAAGAGGGGGATTCCGGGGGGTTACGATCTTCGACTTTATGTTCTTATTTTCGTACAACTTGTACGGGAGTCGATTTTTGTGGGTCACCTGCTTTGAATTTTTGACGCGCAACATACCTGCCATTTGATCATACTGGTATTTGAACCTTCACCTCAATGAACTTGCCCACATGTGTGTGGGTAGAACGAGAATCGTTCTATCAAGTGAATTGGACAAGAAGCGGTTTCATTTAAAAATAGTCTGCTTTATGTCTGCGCTAACAAGCTATTGAAGGCTTGTTTGCAGCTTTTTTGAGAATAGCTTTGGTTTAGTCTAATAGCTATTGTTTGAAGAGAGAGAGAGAGAGAGAGAGAGAGAGAGAGAGAGAGAGAGAGAGAGAGAGATGGAGTTTTTATGTATACTTACATACATGATGGTGCTCCCAATACTTAGTCTTTTGAGGGTTGTACTATGCGAAATACTATTCTCAATTATCCTCCGAACTAACTAGCAAAACAGTTGAGCATTCTTATACCCACTTGGTAAAACTGTGAAAGGAGAAGAGAGTGCACGCATGTATGTATTTTAATACAAAAAGAGAACAAGAAGATGACAAAAGCAATGAACAAAAACGTAACTTGTGTATCGAAGAGACTATCACTTCTGAGCTATACAACGTCCATGGCAGTTATTCAGTTGGTGGCAAGCGTGGAACAGTCGTGACTTATTGTATCTGATTGATTAATTGATGCCTATTCTTATACTAACTAGATTAGGATTTCTTCAACTCCTTATCCTTTAGTTTGTCAGTCAGATATTGTGTACCCCAATTGCAGTACCACATTTCCAGTGTTGGGGACAGGATTTGGTGAGAACATCAGCCAGGTTGTAGTGAGTGGGGATATATCTCAAGTGAACGTCTCCCTTCTCCACATGATTTTTGACGAAATGTTATTTTAGGTGCAGTCACTTTGCGTGAGATTGTTGGCCATTGCTATACTCGATTGATTTTCGCAGAATTGAAGAAACAGACCCTTGAGAGGAAAACCCAATTTGTTTAAGAATCCTTTGAGCCATATGTCAGAAAGAGCTGTGGCAACAGCAATATATTTTGCTTCCACCGTGGAGATCTGATCAGGGACTGCTTCTTGCTGTACCATGTCCCTGCGCCGGCAGCAAGTTGATAGACATACCCCCTCATAGATTTGCGTGTGTCAGGGACCAGGGTCTCCTGCCCAATCAGCATCACACCTACTCTGCAATGTTTCTCAAGCTTGGGAAGAATAAGTGATGCCGGCTGTTTAGTGAAAAGGATTAGTCATTCTCCTTTAGTGCTAGCCTTTGTCACAGCTGAGTTTGCCCTTCACCTCCCGGAGTGCCGACAGAAACTCAGTACAAAGACCTTTGTATAAATGGATGCTCAAGTATGTGTGGGTGTGTGGATTTGTATGTGTGAGAGCATATGTTTATGCTATGGTCTACAACCACTGTTGGGCACTGATGACGTCAGTGGGGATGTCATAGTAGTTATTCCCTGCTATGCGTGATGGAGTTAATGGTTTCAGCCTAATATCATGAGATTGAAACTGCAATATGTTCTGTTTTTAGAGGATGAGTTTGGGCATGTTTTTGGATTCATCTAGACATCTTGTGCAGCCCACCAATGTTGAAAACCCAGATTCTGCATGTGTTGGGAAATCTGTGAAGCCGTGTAAGCAATGTTAGGTTTGGTACAAGTAACCAAGTTTCGGATTGCACTCATGGCCTGGCAGTAGGGAACTTGCTGCATTGTTGCTGGTCATGGAGGGGCTTTAACAAGCTTCAGATTAGCTGTTGGGTGTGGCTTCACTGAGCCATTTGAAATCGACATAACACATCGATGATGTAGCGCTGCTGCAAGAGAGTGATTGAGCCAGGTGCGAGATCCGGGTGATCTGAATGCCAAGGCAATATTGAGTGGGGCTGTTATCTGTCATAGCAAATTCTAGTGATAGTTGAAGCTTATCATGCCTTAGAAAATGAATTTTATTGCAGGAGAGAAACAAATCATCTACATATAAGCCAATAATGCAGAAGAATATGGAGGATCATTTGACATAGGCACTCATATTTGACAGCAGGCACTTGAAACCCATTTCGAGCAGGAATTTAAGGAGTCTTTGATACCACACCTGGGGCGACCAATTGAGCCCATATATAGGCTCTTTAGCAAGAGACAGACTTGATGTTCATGTGTCAAAGAAATGTAGCTTGGCACTTGCGTGTAGACCCTCTCCGAGTCTAGAAGCACCCCGTTCAGAAACTGTGTCTTGATTCCATGTGGTGAAGATGGAGGCCATGCGATACGTTGAGTGCTATGATCAACAACTGGAGCTTACGTCTCGGTATAGTCAACACCATGAATTTGGGTGAAGCCTCGTGCAATCAGGCGAGGTGGAGCCGTCTTAATTAAAACTTCTTCTTGAGCAACCATTTCGAGCCAACAATTTATTGATGTGGAGGTGGATCAACCAAAACCCAGCTCGATTCTGTTTTAGGGACTCGAATTTGTCATCCATGTCATTGTGCCAGTGTGGAGCGTCTCTGGAATGGAGTGCAAGATCCAATGGGATGTGATCATCGATCGGTAATCCTTGAAGCGGCGGTGGAGCAACCTATGCACCCAAGGAGTATGCAAATCATGAAAATGTTCCATATGTGCCACGAGTCATGCGAGATGACCATTGGAGTGGGGGTTCGATGAATCTAATGAAGAATGTGTGGCAGGCAGCTCAAAGAATTGTTCGGGTAATGCATTGAAGTATTCAGGGGAGAAAGAATCGTCTTGAAAGATTGGGCTTATTGGGTCATTGATGTAGAGGCTAGATCAAAACTAAGATGTCTATTGGGGATTGGAGTGGCTTGAATGGGAGGTGGGTTCATGGTGGCAATTGTTTGCCGAGTGGCCCGGGGAGCCTGTTGGCAATGGAGGGACTGGAGATATAGGCTATGGTGCTGGAATGGGTCAGGGTACTTGCTGAAGTGGGGTGGGCTGAGTGTCCTCGTCAAGCACTCGGACAATGTTGTGGCTTTGAGGCTCGCCTTCAGGTTCGAAGGAGGATTGTTCACTAAAAACAACGTTTCTTGATTAGAGCACTTTATGTTTTTGTCAATTGGACAAGAAAAAGGCTTTCACACCAAACTGGTGTCCATAGCTTATGAGGATGTACAATTGTGACTTGGGCTCCAAAGCTTGTCTGCTACATGAGTGTAAAGCTTCCTGTCCACATTCCATTTCGGCTCCAAAGACTCGCAGAGGGCTAAGGTCGGGCTTGATTCCTGTCCACATTCCATTTCGGCTCCAAAGACTCGCAGATGGCTAAGGTCGGGCTTGATTCATGTCCACATTCCATGAGGGGTTATCTTGTGAGGGCCTCGGCGGGTGGTCAGATTTTGAAGATATATTGCGGTCATTACCGCCTCACTCCAGAAGGTGTATAGCAATGCTGTAGACAAGAGCATGGAACAAACTGCCTCGACCAGGTACGGATCTTCCTCTCTGCCACACCATTTTGCGCATGTGTATCTAGAATGGTTGTTTGATGGATGATGCCGTGAGAGATGTAGTAGTCAGCAAAGGATCTGGAGCAGTTTGACTGCTCCTGTTTGTTGGAAGAGTTTGTAGGGGAGAACCGGTCTACGTGGATGCCATGCCGTGGCACTCCTTGATCTTGGACATAGTCAGACTCTTTCGATGGAGGAAATACGTGCATGTGTAGCCGGAGAAGCCAATGACAAAGAGTAAGAAGTAATACATGTTGCCCAGGGACTGTGTGAGCATCGGACCACACAAATCTGAATGCACCAATTGCAAGGTCGGGTGGCAAACGTCTTGTGAAGCCTAAAAAACCTTGTTCGGCAAGGACACATGGATCGCAGAGGGTTTTGCTTGTGTGGAGATGACTGGGAAGTCTCACGATAGACTATGATGTGGCGAGGATGGCCAAAGAGTGGGATTTTATGTGGTCAAGACATTGATGCCAAAGGTGGCGTGTTGGCAGAGAGGGCCAAATGTTGATTCGGCGTGCCATGCGTTAGCACATGAAATCCATTGGCTCGATTGCACTGGAAGGAATTGACTGCAGGATCTGTGACTTGCATTGTAACAGTGGTCATGATGGAAGATGGTGTTGAACCCTTGAGTTGTTAGTAGACACCGAGATGAGGTTCTTTTGGACGAGATGAGGTTCTTTTGGAGGCTAGGCACGTGGAGGACGTTGTGGATCTGCAAGTCAGAGCCGTCATGGGTGCTTATGTGGACTGTGCTAGTGCCAGTTGTTGCCAACATGCTATCGTTTCCAAGGTGCATGTTGAGCGGCTTGGAGAACCATGTCGAATCTTGAAATGATGATTGGTCAGAAGTCATATGCTGCATGGCACCAATGTGAAGAAAGCAGTCAACGTTGTGGATCTTGGACGAGCCGGGCTGACCAACCACCGTGCAAAGTAGTCGTGGGGGTGGCTCCATGTGGGCGAGGTTTGATTGGGGAGACCATTGTCGTGGAGCGCCGTTGGTAATGCATCGGGCACTTTGGCCATTTCTTCATGGGAATCATCGAGGTTGGCGTGAGGACAATTGCTATAATGCACTCGATGGCATTGCTGCCGAAAAGGTAGGATTAACCCAGTTTGAGGGAGAGATGTGTCCTTGCAATGGAAACTGCGAGGGGAGTCATTGCTTGGGAGAAAATGGGAGGCATGACCTTGGGAGGAAAAGGCAGGAGGAGTTAGAAATGACCCAACATAGGGTACGCACAGCGGAAAACTGATAGTAATGCCCAGGAGCTCACACAGTGTGATGTGGGGTGTTGAATCACAAACTTCTTAACTTATGTGCATAGATGTGCAAGCCAGTAAATAGACAATGCTCAGAGACAAATATAGAAGCAACACTTTATATTTCCGTCCGTCCAGAAACTAGGACAGGATACAATACCAAAAGGTTCTTCAACTACAAGCTTGGCACTTCTAGATCTCTGAGCCTGCATGCTCCACCTCGAGCATATGTAGACTCTTTGTCTAGATCCCTTCCACCTTGCTGTCCGGAAGCCACCAGCCTAGGTGGGCAGCCACTCTAGCTCAGTCTGCAGCTTCTCCTAGGTCACCTTGTCCTCGTGAATGTAGGCCTAAGGCTCACCCTTTGCTGCTCCTGTCTGCTGTCCTGAGGGCTGCTCCAAGTGATTATAAATGAGGGCTGGAGGCCCTCCTTTTATAGGCCCCAAGGGGACTGGCAAAAACCGACCAGCCTGCACCAGACTGGCCGACCAGTCTGTGGCTGGTCCAGCCCTATTAGGGCTCACAAACCGGGGCCTTTTGGGCCCACTCTTCTAGGGCCTTGGCCCTCTAATCAAGGCAAGGGCCCAGCCTATATAAAGGCAGGTCCCTGCCTCATGGCAGCCTCCTTTGCTGCTCCAACAGGCCTGATCCAGCCCCGTACTGCTCCGCACAGTTGCACGCCACCTGCCCCAGGTCTGCACACCCTCCGTACTGCTCCGTACAGTTGCGCTACCTGTCCGCCTCTATTCGGGGCCTGTTCCAGCCCGTGCAGACAGCCCTTGAAGTGCCTCTGAAAGGCTGCTGTGCTGCCCACATGACAGCTCATGTGCTGCCCATGTGGCAGCCCTTTATGGCTGTCCTTTTCCTGTGAGGTGCTGCCCATGTGGCATATGTCATGTGCATGGATTGGTATCTGACGTGTACTGGGTACACAAGACTAGCTTAGGTAGCTTGGGGAGGCTTAGAGCTAGGCAGGCTTGATTCTCGGGTTGAGTGGCAAGGGTACGAACCAGTTAGGGGTCTTCGCTATTTTTGGCACTTGGGGCCTGAGTCTATATAAGGGGCCTAGAGGTTCATCAGGGAGCCGATGGGAGCAAGTCTCGTTCCCAGGTGCAAATTCATGTTCATTACCTTGCAAGTGCTTTATGGTTCATCGTTAAGGGTTGTGGTTAGATTGGGGAAAGAAGGAAGGAGAGAGAGAGAAGGGGTGAATTTGCAGGAAGCAAGGTGGAGTGGAAGAGAGGCCGGGAGAAAGATCGTCTATAAGGGAAAGCATTTTGGTGTAGATCGTTAGTTGTAGGAGTTGGCGCAGGGAAGAAGTAGGAGCGAGATCTAGAAGGGAAGCCGAGAGCAAGGACGGGATAATTCGTGGAGAATGTGTATAGATTATAAACGATTGAATAAAGTGACAATTAAGAATCGATACCCTCTTCCTCGTTCCGATGATTTGATAGACCATTTGGCCGGAGCGAAGTATTTCACTAAGATTGATTTGCGTACGGGTTATCACCAAATCCGTATCTACGCTAGACACATAGATCGAACCGCATTCCGAACTAGGTATGGCCATTACGAGTTTCTCGTATTACCTTTTGGTTTGACCAATGCTCCTGCCACCTTTCAGCAAATGATGAACGATTTGTTTCGAGATTTTCTGAGCAAATTCGTTGTCGTGTTCTTAGATGACATCTTGGTATATAGCCGAATGCTACACGATCACATTAGACACCTCCGCATTGTCTTAGTTATACTAAGACAGCATAAGCTTTATGCCAAGATGAGTAAATGTGACTTCTTTATGAAGGAGATCATTTACTTAGGGGACAAGATTTCTTCAGAAGGTATTAGCATTTGATTTGGATCGTATCCAGAAGGCTTTGGAATGGCCTATCCCTCAGACTGTGAAACAACTTCGTTCTTTCCTAGGATTCACGGTATTTCTACGGAAGTCTGTGCATGATTATTCACACATCACGGCACCCCTGACAAACATATTGAAAGATCGTGGACGCAGGTCTACCCAGCCAATCTCTTGGAATGATGCATTGAACAAGGCTTTTGAAACCTTGAAGTTAACTATCAAGTTCTTGCAGTACTCGATCCTACCCGGCCTTATGTTTTAGAGGCCGATGCGAGTGATTTTGCGATTGGGGCAGCTTTACTCCAAGAGGGCAGACCTGTAGCTTTTGAGAGTAAGAAGCTAGACGACACCCAATATCGTTGGCCCACACTAGAAAAAGAACTCTATGCAGTTGTGTATGCTCTAAAAGTTTGGAGATACTACTTGTATGGTTTGAAGTTTCTTGTATTGACCGATCACCAGTCAATCAAGTATGTGTGTGATGGGTCTGAATTGAGGGGACGGAAGGCTAGATGGGCAGAGTTAATGCAAGATTTTGATTTTGAAATATGTTATCGAAAGCGTTCGCTGAATCGTGTGGCGGATGCCTTAAGTCGAGTCAAGTTTGTAAATGCTTATGTCATTTACATAAATATCCTCAAACCTATTTCAATCCTTGAGAGGGCTTTGCGCAATTGATAGTCATTTTAGTTCTTATTGGCAGAAAGTCCAGAATGGGAGCTCCATGGTTGACCAGGACTCAAGGATTGTGCCACCTACGGTACAGGCGGCGGGAGGTCAGTGGATGATTAGGAATGGCTTGCTGTTCCAGAATGGAAAGATATGTGTGTCAGATGTTTCGGATCTTCGATCCAAGATTCTCTAGGAGTGTCATGATGCTCCTAGTGTTGGACATCTAGGTATACATCGGACTCTGTCTCTTGTGAAGCATACCTTTTATTGGCCTAAGATGCGTGCATTTATTGAAAACTATGTGGTAGGTTGCCGGGTTTGTCAGGTTACTAAGGTAGAACGCCTTAGAAGCGCGGGTTTATTACAGCCATTGCAAATCCCAGGTAATAAGTAGGAAAGTATTTCCATGGATTTTATTACCGGTTTGCCTAGAACGTGCAAGGTTCATGACTCCATTTGGGTCATAGTGGACCGTCTAACAAAAAGGCTAGATTCTTACCTACTAGAACAACCATCTCAGCTGTTCAGTTGGCTCACGAGTTTGTGGACCACTTCTTTAAGCTGTATGGTTTGCCCTCTGACATAGTCAGCGACAAGGACTTGAAGTTTACAAGCAACTTTTGGACACTTGTTTTTGAGAAGTTAGGAACTACTCTAAGTATGAGTTCCTCAAATCATGCACAATCTGATGGCAGTACAGAGAAGGTCAACCAATTGGTTGAAGATATGCTTCAGGCATATGTTTCTAAGAGACAGTTTTCATGGGAAGATTAACTACCTATGATAGAATTTGCTTATAACAGTGCAAAGCATTCGAGTACTGGCTACAGTCCTTTTATGCTTATGTACGGGTTTCAATCTAAGTCACATGGTTGGGTTAAAGGGAATCCAAAATGATGCTGCAAAGACATTCTTGCAAGACATGCAAGAAATGTTGCAGTTTGCCAAGGAGTCTATTAGAAGTGCCCAAGATCAGAATAGATTTTATGCTAATAGACATCGTTCACCTATAGAGTTCTCTGAAGGAACGATGGTATATTTGCGTATTTCCAAGGAATCCAAGAGCCTAAGTACTAGTTTGGTTCCGAAGTTATCCCCCAGATACTGTGGTCCGTTCAAGGTTATAAAAAGAATTGGACCAGTTGCATATAGACTAGAATTGCCTCTTGATGTTAAGGTACATCCAATATTTCAGTTAGCAGACTGAAAGAGTTATTGGGTGTGGATGATCAACTTGTTTCTCCTCAAGAAATAATAGAAGTTACAGATTTAACTTTTATTTCACATGAGCCGGAGAGTATTCTTGAATTTCGTGAAAGGCAGATTCGTAATCGAACTATGATGGAGTACAAGATCAAGTGGAAGGATCGTGTTGAGGAGGATGCAACATGGGAGACATTACAAAACCTTCAGAGGACATTCCTGGGTTTTTTAGCGAACTCTGGAGTGAGCTCTTAGAGGAGGGGAAGTATGTCATGTGCACGGATTGGTATCTGATGTGTACTGGGTACACAAGACTAGCTCAGGTAGCCTGGGGAGGCTTAGAGCTAGGCAAGCTTGATTCTCGGGTTGAGTGGCAAGGGTACGAACCAGTTAGGGGTCTTCGCTATTTTTGGCACTTGGGACCCGAGTCTATATAAGGGGCCCAGAGGTTCAGTTCTCAGGGAGCTGATGGGAGCAAGTCTCGTTCCCAGGTGCTGGTCTGATCTTGGATTGAGTCACGGACGCGGGCCTGCATCATAGCATAGCCCAAGGCCCAGCAGCAGATCCTAGGCTTCACAGCGCCACTTGGTGGTATGGGACACCAGGCTGGTTAGGATCTGGTTGGGAGTTCGTGCCAGTAGCTCAGCTTGTGGCTCGGAGGGGACATCTCCTGATTCGGGATCGCATCCCGTAGGTGTCATGGTTGGGTGGTGAGCAGCCTGCTCAGTTTCCTCACGTTTGGTGTGTTCTTGTGTTTGCTTGCAGATCAGAGGTTTCAGGAGTGCTGGGGTCGTGTCACAGCCCCCTCCCTTATCTTTTCTGCCTAGGTTCACCCCCCCATGCTCTCCTCATATGGGGGCTAACAGATGGGGAGGTGACCATTCCAATAGAAGGAACTGCCATGGTGGAGGATTCAAAGGTTCGACGCATCAAGTATTTCTGTAGAAATTTGCCAATCAGGGAAGGAAGAGTCAGCTGTTGAAGATTGCTTTGTGTTGTCAAGAAGCTCCGCCATGTGTGGGGAGGATCCAAAAAGAACATGACCCACGGCAGCAGTTTCATCCAGCAAAGTTTAAGGAAATCGGGCACCGAGTCAGCGTCAGCCAATGGAAGATCAGAAGGTGTCTCTGTGCATGGACTTGAGTTACAATGTTGATATGGCCATACATGGCTTTAAATTTGTTCCAAATCGCGTTGGAACTCTTGAGTGAGTGAATAAGTTGAAGCTAGTGTCTCCGCAGTTCAAACAATTTCAGCCTTAGCCTTGGAGTTATCGTGCTGCCATTTTTGAGTAGTGTCAGGGAGCGTGACGCCTTGGTTGACAGAGGTGCCGGCGACAATGTCCCAGAGATCTGATCAGATCAAGAGCATGTCCATACGAATAGCCCATGAATGGTAATTGGATTTGAAGAGCTTTTCTATCTCATAAGCACAGCTTGATCAAAGAAGTGGTTGAAGCCATTGTTTGTGCAGGGAACGAACGTGGTCATTATGGCAGGATCAGATGATCAGAGGGCAGTAAGGAGCAAGCGGCAGAAAGGCTGGGTAACTGATACCATGTGAAAGGATGAACGTAGAGAGAGAGAGAGTACATGCATGCCTAATTGATGCTTGTTCTCATAGTCTAACGGTTCTCATAGTCTAACGGGATTAGGATTTACAAACTCCTAACAAAAACGAGATTGGACTTATCCAATTTTCTGATTTTCCGTTGGGAGGACCATAAAACTTGAGGCTGTTGCCTGAAAGATGTGTGTACATATATAACCGTCTGCACACACACCATACACACATTGATGGTGAAACTGCTACGTCAGGTCAATTAGCACAACAAACAGAAATCTGTTTCATTATTTTTTGGCCACAAAGGTAGTATAGTGGACTGTTATTTTGTCAATGCCGTGTGGATGTCGATGATGCTAACTGTAGATTATGTTATGGCAGGTCCCCTCTTGATGTACTAAGAGAGGCGATATCCTCTGGTCAACCGCTTTCACTGTACCAAGGTCTTGGCACAAAAAATTTGCAGTCATTTGTTTCACAGTTTATATATTTTTACAGCTATAGCTACATCAAGAATTTTTACTTGAGAAGAAGCAAGAAGAAAAGAATGGGTACTGGCGCAAATCTCATTGTGGCTGCTGCCGCTGGGGCTTGTACTGTTGTCCTTACTCAGGTACCAGCTATCTCCAAACAGGAGTCCATAATGTGGAGGTTAAATTTGACAACTGCTTAATATCAGTATCCATCTAGATGAGCATATATCTTGATGATGAAAAATGGTGCATAGATATTGCTGGATGAGATATGCTCTTTCTGTGTGGCCTGTCTACTGTGGAACAATATAAAAAATGAGGATGCGGCATAGAACAAGAGCAATGTCAAGATCAGTTAACTCTGACCGATAGACAGTTCTGGCACCAATGTGATTGCCTGCTTATGTCTGTCTGTTCTGTCAAGTGCAAATCATTTTGTGATTTAATCATAAGAGTCCGTAGTGTGTAATTGGTAGTACTAAAGTCAAAATGAGTTGGGTGGTGATGACATATTTGGATGCAGCAAGTCAGATGAAGCATGGTGATCCTATCTATGCATCCATATGTGTGCACACGTGCTTCCACTGTGTGCAGATTTTGTCGAATGCATCATTAAGAATTCTGTTAGGCATTGCTTCTGAGCTTGAAAATATTCTATCTGCAGCCCTTGGACACTGCTTCAGCTCGAATGCAGACCAGCACTCTTGGTAAGGCAAGGGGTTTGTGGGAAACTCTCACGGAGGGTGATTGGAGGCAAGCTTTTGATGGCATTGGAGCCTCCCTTCTTTTGACATCAAATCCTGCTATACAGGTATTGTAATGAGGTGTCAAACTTTCAAGGAGTTGTAGATCTTCTGTCTAAGCATCTACTAGGGCTTACACATACAATGGTCATCTTTGTAGTACACAGTCTTTGGACAGCTGAAGGACCGACTTATCAGCTCACAGAAAATTCAAAAAATTTTAAGCAATGGAACAGCTCCGCTTGAGTCAGAGAACAGTGCAGATGTCTCACCAGTTGTGTTATCTGCTTTATCTGCTTTCCTCCTGGGAGCTTTATCAAAGACTTGTGCAACAGTCATAACGTATCCTGCTATAAGGTAGCTGAGTTACTTGCCATAATAAAATTTTCATTGGATTGCTCTCTCCCACTGGTGGTGTTAATGTCCCAGACATACTGACCTGTAATTTAACAGGTGCAAAGTCTTGTTACAAGCTGCTGAGTCAGAAGAAGTCGAGCAACAGACAAAGATTGCAAAGCCCTTGGAGAGGCCACCAAAGAAAATGATTGATGCCATTCGCATAATCTGGCACAGAGAAGGTGCCCTTGGATTTTATAAAGGCTTACAAGCACAAATCGTTAAAACCATATTAAGTGCCGCTCTGATGTTAATGATTAAAGAAAAGACTTACAAAGGTACATGGTTAGTCATGTTGGCTCTCAGGAGATCGGCCTTGGCCACAAGACTGAGAGTAAAGAGCATCTAGTGTGGACATGACTGTTAAAAAGCATCTCTGTCCAACCCATTTCAAAAATTGGGATTAATGTGTTATATCAAATCCATAAGTGTTTTCCAAACTAATTCCTCCATTCTACTAACATACATTCCAAATGTGGGGTGAATCTTACGTTTGAATTATGACAAAGGATGCTGAATCTCACACATGAAGCATGATTCTGCATTATCTATTTATAAGTAGCCGTTCAGGAATTGAAGGCTTGTCCACATTCTTGTTAGTTGAATTTTGAAGGTTACTTATTCATCATTGTATTGCATTTTTACTTGGAAGGCATTACTTTGAATGGTGCATGTATTATTGCAGGTATATATTGGGTGCAAACATAACTTTGGACCTTGGTTCATTAAAATCTCATTACTTTGGTTGGTTTCCATATGTGGAACATATAATTGGTAAATAAATCATTGCATTAAGCCAAGATGTCCAAGTGGATCATCCAAAAATTCCACCTGAACAATCCATGCCATAGGTGGAAGATAAATAGGAGTTGCACTACGATTAAGTCCTTTGACTATCTTGGTTTAATAAACTCTCATTGCTTTGGTCTGGTTTCCATATGTGGAATATAAATTAAATGATTGGATTAGGTTAAAATGCCCAAGTGGATCATGTAAAACTTTCACAGAAGCAATTCGTGTCATATGTGGGGGATTTCTAAGCTACATATAGAAAAACCCAAACTTCAAAGTTGAGTGCTCATAAATGGTGAAGACATGACAAGGTTGAGGATTTGGGTAATGAAGGCCAAGATTGGGCCAAATTAGCCATAATCCTCACTAACTTTGACTAGAAAAGGGATAGGGCAGGTTAGGGAAAAGGGGTAGAATGCATGGAAGGAGATAGAGGAAGAGGAAGAAGGAAGGAAATGCGTAGGAGAGAGAGAGAGAGAGAGAGAGATCTATTAATGTTTGCTCTCCTTCCCTCCTCTCTCTTCCCCCCCCCCCCCCCCGCCCAAGGGCTGATTCTCTGGTTAACCAAATGGTGTTTGTACTTTGTCTCCTAGACCCTACAAACATGGGTCTAGGAGACAAACATGGGTCTAGGAAAGAGGGGGGGAGAAGGAAGGAGATGGGTAGAGAGAGATAGAGAGAGAGAGAGAGGGGGGGGGGGGAGGAAAGGAGAGCGTGTAAGACAAGATTAGAGTACATGGAAGGAGAGAGAGAGGGGGAGAAGGAAGGAGATGGGTAGAGAGAGAGAGAGAGAGAGAGACGTGGGGTATTAATGTTTGCATACGGTTTCAGGAGTCTAGGAGACAAAGTACAAACACCAAAAAGTGACAAACACCATCTAGATAATGAGAGAATTGGGGGGGGGCGGGGGAGGGGGAGGGGAAGAGAGAGAGAAGGCAAGTAGGAGGAAGCAGGGAGCGTAGGATAGGATTAGTGGTCACATCAATAAGGTGAGTACAGAGGGCAGGAAGGTGGACTTATATAGCCACTGTCCACATGTCTCCTTTTGGCCCCTCTAGTCCTAAACAATCCCAAGCGCTTTCATCACCAACAAGCATCCAGGGGTATTACCACCCCCTATCACGCTTTCATCACCAACAAGCATCCATAATCGATTACATAAGTTCTGGATGTCCCCAGGGTTTTGTTCTACATCGCATTGTGCTTTGCTATCCACTTTCTCCACATGGGAAGCATTGAATGCTTTGCCATATACCCCACAGGGTAGCTTTAAGGAGCGCTCTCCATTGCATCTTTGATTATGCTATCCTTACGAAATTTGAAGAACTGAAAACCATCTTCAGTATTGCTGTTGTCAAATAGCTCTATAAGTTTCTCTAATCCCCAACATTCCATGCATCTAGAGTTCTCACATATGAGACAACCTAGGGCTCCAATACTTGGATGCTAGCATACATGTCTTTCGGATGTCTTCCAAAGATAGTGTCTTTGTTGAAACATAGCACATCTAGCCTCCAAATATCCAAATAATCTAAGAGAGACATATTAGGCTTTGCTAGTAGTCATGTAACCATGGTCCCACAATCTTTCCTTGTCATTGGATACACTAAAGTCCAACCCCAACATTAAATTAATCAAACACATTGTTTGAGCTTGTCTTGGTAGAACAACGAAGGGGCATTGGATGAAACAAGCCCATGCTAGATCTTGTTTGACCTTCATTTGCTTCAAATGAAAAGGGTCACCTGTCCATGTAATTGTTATAGTAAGAAAACATAAACATACACATTCCCCAAATCTATCAGCCATGTGCAAACAAGTGCATATGTTGATCCATAGTCTTGAGTATGCACTCCTCAATCCTAGACTTCTCCTGAACCTTGCAACCCTCTCTGAACCCTAGAACTCCTACGTAGCTCTCTCAACCTTATCCCCCTTTGAACCCTGCAACCCCATCTAAACCCTTAAACCCCCATGCCTCCACCCATCATTGAGATACAGCCCTCTTTCTCACCTACACGAGTACGAGAGCTGATTTCCATGCTTCAGCCTACACCTCTCACCAGAATACAACCCGAGGACCTATGCTACACTTGTGAACACCTATGCTACAACGAGCAATGACACGGTTGTAGGTGACTAACACCCTCAGAATCTGGACTTAGGAAAGACAGTGACAACAATGTGCTATCTTTTATATTTTCTTCCTTTATGGAGACCATTCAATGCTATACTCACCTCCTCCTAGAAAACTCTATCTTCAAATTCTACATGCCTAAGAGTATCTTGTGTAAACACATCTAAATCCTTACCTTGCTGGTCAACATCTTCATCTTCTACACATTGATATGACAATCCTCTCTTTCTTGCTATCCATATTGTTTCTATTGTGTGGGCTATTGTTGTTATTTGAGCAGCTATCTCCTACAAATCCCTCTTGTATTTGCAGCTATAATCACCTAAGAATAACCATATTTTTTTCCTGCATATAGAGACATATTCAGTGGCTTTGTAGCATGATCTAGCTGTGTATTAGGGAGAGGCATAGCATGGATGGGTTGCATTATTTGCATTACCATTGTTGGCATGAGTGCATTCTCTTGAGTTGTTTGGTTTTTGTTTTTATAGGCTTGCTTAGCCTTTGTCATAACTCCTCTAGGCATCATAGCTCCAAAAATAGGTGGCTCTTCTATAGCATATGTATCTCTAAATTTAGCATAGAATGACATCTCTATCAGTTCTAACATCTGAATGTGTAAGGTACAACCACTTCCATATATATCATGACCTTGCAATGCACTAGGGTGTGAGTCAAAATGTATTTCAAGTTGGAGACCTCCTAAAATATGATGCATGACAATAACAAGGAGAAAATACTTGATGCAACAAATCTAGAGTAACGGGGTACAATAGATTGTGAATGGTAATTAAAAGGATCCCTTGGGCTATGAATTTTCCTCACATCCATGCTGTTCTAAGCTTTTTGCATGTTACTCAAATCTTTGTATAAGCTGCCCAATGCTAGAGGCAGGTTGCCCCATGTTGTCAATTCTTGCCTATCTCACAGTTCAACATGTGCTAGAGAGGCTCAAAGAAAGGTCGATGAAGAAGCTTTGAAATGGGATGGTAAAGACCTTCAAAATGGGGCTTTGAAGGCCTAAGAAGGGGGGGTCCTAGGTCACCTACGATAGTTAAGACACTAATGTAAGACCACTAGGACAGTTAGAACACTTTGTTAGTCTAACCTAACCCAACTAAGTCATTAGCCTAGGTCACCAAATCTAGTCTAACCAACCTAACCTAGACCAACTAGTCTAACCTTCACTATCCTAACATGGATTAACTTAAGATGACTAGACTAAGTAAATTATAAGGATTGCATAGAAAATCAATGAGGATGAATCTGAGGAAATCCACCGGGCTTACATTCAAGCGATGCAGGTGAGAGACACTAACGTGTGGGCTAGTGGCTGTAGGTGAAATCAGGATGATGTCGATGCTCGGGCGAGCTATTATAGGAGGGGAGGTAGCATCAATGGACAAAAGGTTGGGTGTGTTCCTAGAACAAGTCTGGGTTGGAATTTTTGGCCTTGCAAGGGTCCTGAGGAATGGTGATGATTAGAGAATGTTAATCATGCTTAGAGTTTAGAATGTAGTTCATTTGGTCAAGTTGATCATATTAATGGGTGTTTAATGTTAGGATAAGTGGTAGTTTAGGCCATTGTAATGAGTTTTAGGTTTAATTTTTGGTCTCTTTATGTAGATCCTAAACAACTTTGTCACTTCATGTGGATTAAGTTTTTTGCCTTACATGAGGGGTAGTGAATTATTTGGTCACTTAGCTTGTATGACACCACCTTTATTAAAAATATATTAAATAAACTAATGATGATCTCTTGCCAAAATGGTCATGTCCCCCTTCATATTTAATGGTCCATCCCCTCTTTCATCTCTTTTCTCTATGTTCTTTTCACATCTACCTTTCCCCATATTCATTCACTTGTATTTTTCTCTTTCCCTTTTCTTGCAATTTAGACCTTTCACATCTACCTTTCCCCATATTCATTCACCTTCGCTTGCATTTTTCTGTTTCCTTTTCCTTCCAATTTACACTTTCATTTCCCTTTTACAAGTTATTGGAAAATTTAATTGTAATATTTATTCGAGATACTTTACATTTTCTCTCAGCATAGATACCTATCAAAGATGCCTCAACCAACAAATCTACAAACCATGATGACTACTTTTGCTTCATCTTAGAATCCAAAGATCCAACAACCTACAACTACCATGTAGACCATATATGAAGCAACCTTGACAACCCCAACAAACAAGCAGGTACCTCATTTGCATACTGGGGACAGACCACTCCATTGCACATAATGCACACTTACACCTACACCTACACCTACAATAACATTCCAAAAGGTAGGGCCTTAGTGGGATCCCCACCTTGCTTTGAAGGGATGTGCTAGCCTTTTGCCATTGTTGTACTTTAGAATCAATCAAGACATTTCTTGTCGAAGATGTTCTGCCACTTGGTGCTACCTGTCTGCGTTGAAATTGGCTTGGCACATGGTTTGATATTGTATTGTACATGTTGGTGGCACTGGCCTTATTTTTTCTTATGAGGTTGCTTAGCACTGTCTGTCTGTGTCAAGTTGGTGGCACTGGCCTTTTTTTTTCTTATGAGGTTGCTTAGCACTGTCTGTCTGTGTCAGGTTGTGCTAGTCGTTAGCTTGTAGGATTTGCAGGGTGCTCTAGCTAGCCCAGCTCGCTACCCAGCCTTATATAGGCAAGCAGAGGAAAGAAGGAACAAGAAGGAAGGTGGATTAATAGGAGAGAAGGTGCCAAGATTGAGGACCTAATACCAATATAGAAAAGGCGTAGGGGCAGATTAAGGAAAGGAGAGGGAGGAAAGGGGAGAAGGAGATGGGTAGGGGGGTTGAGAGAGAGAGAGAGAGAGAGAGAGAGAGAGAGAGAACGAAGGAGGGAGCATAAGATAGGATAAGGGCTCACAAATGGGCACAAACAACACAAGTTGAGAAAGAACATGTCTGCCTCATTTTGAACTTGTGTCCACATCTTGATTCACAAATGATCGGACAAGTTTACAACAAGTACTAAAATTTCCTATCATGTTCAACAATTATAGATCGCTTGTGGTAGGGGCTTTAGATTGTGGACAGGATGTTATAGGTTGGAATCCTACTTGGAGCAGAATCATTTATCTTTTGTAGGTGAGTGGCCTTGAAAGACCATCCAAGAAAATTGCAATTTTCTCATTTCACATAGGATAGACCTCGAACGTGTCTTAAACACTTGCGAACCGACTATCTAATTTGATTAGTAGAGATCCTTTTTTGTTGATGTCTGCGGACAAATGTCAATATAGCCTTAGATGTCACATTTGAGGAGGTGGACGTTCTTCTTCTTTTTTGAAAAGTGTCAGCTTTTATTATAATAGAGGAAAATTTTATAAAACTATGGGCTAACTAGTAAAATGTCCATAGTCCATGTCGTAGAGGCCAACAACACTCATAGTACTAAACACCAAATCCATCTTGGCTACAGCTCATTAAGACAGAGCCCAATTAGGGAATCATACTCCAGCCCCTTGCTTGAAGACAAAAACATTGTACCAGCTCAAGATAGCCAACAGGACCGCAACCCAAACATACTACTAGTAGCAAACTACTAGAGTAGAGGGAAGACCACCAATGTCCCCCAAACCAACCAACTTTCAATTGGGATGGATACAAGGTGGAATTTTATAATCCTCCTCCACTATATCTCCTTTTGACCCCTCTCTAGACTGAAACATCCTCTAGCCAAATTAGCCCTATCTTCATGAATTTTCATTACCACTGATGGTTAGTCAAGGGTTTGAGGATTCATCTAACATCATGTTTATATTTTGCATAGAACTAACACAAAAGACTGTACAATACAAATGGATTGGAAACTCTAAGCCTAAAGGGTGTTTTTATATATTCTTTGTTTTGAACTAATCTAGTGTATAATTACTCATTTGTGGTATGCTGTCTGGCTGTGTCCTCTCTCCTCATCTCCACTCTTCTTCTCTCATCCTCCATTTTTATTCATGGTATTATCTATGATTCTTTGCCTTCTATTAAGGCATTGTGATCTTTTTTGTGGAGAGAATACATGGTTCATTGTGATCTTTTCTTCTTATGAGAGATACCTCCTGTTTCTTAGAAATTGTGAGTGGATATCTTCTTTCATTATGAATGAGAGAGATATATCTTGTGTGAGAGAGACTCAGCAACAAAGTTCCTATTGAGTGTATTTTTCCTTCTTTCCTCCCAAGAGTGAAGTCCTATCCTTTGATAGAGAGAGAGAGAGAGAGAGAGAGAAGGAGTCTAACTATATACTCTATTCTTCCACCTACTTCTCTTGGGAGTCCTATTACTAGCCGGTCAATCTCAATGTAAAACAAAACATAGCTAAGGAAAAGAAAAGGGAAAACATACTACTAGTCTCAAAACATCCAATAATGTCTCTAATGATATGCAACCAGGCCAACATCAATTGCAACAGCAACAAAAGGCAACATGTAGCGACTACAAGCAAGCACAATCAACAAATCAAGGAAAGCAAAATAGCCCGACACATGGGTGTTGGGCACTATTGCTAACTACCTATAGTATGCGTGACCTAAGTAACTTGTGTGGTGGACCACAAGTCATCTATGACAAAGAAGCCTAAGCAAGACAAGCAAGCTAGAGCAGTAAATGAGGTGATGCAATCAAAGTGACTCTTGTTGCAACAACCAAGAACTCAACGTGAGCACAAGAGCACACCATCATAGTAGCCAACCTAACACACCCACAAGACATCACAAGTAGGACAACAAAGAAAACTCACCTTACCAATAGTCCTTGATCAAGATTCATATAGCCACATAAAGATCCATAAAAGAGATAAGCCATTGTGGGGGCATGTTAAGGTGGACCACTTTTTTCACCAGTACACTACTACAATCTCTTAAAAGATGACACTACTATTAACCTTAAATTGTCAATTTATAGGAAAAAAAATATGCATGTTGAACCAATAGGGTAGCTACTCTAAATCTCTATAATAGTAATAGTGCTTTTTCTAGGACACCGCCGTTTGGACCAGCTAATCATGCACAAACCTGCAACATAAATGGTTTAGCTTACTACCTGACTTTAATTAACTACATAAGATTTTGTGGGGTATATTTTCTCAAGGAAAAATATGACGTTTTTGCCAAATTTCAAGAGTTCAAAGTAATAGTTATAGAGAACCAAATATGCATAAAGCTCAAAATTCTCAAATTGAATAAAGGAGGTCAATACATGCCTTTCACATTTTTTAAAATTTGCAAGAGTAACACAATCCAAAAACACAATTCACACTAAATAGAATGGAGTAGCCAAAAGAAAGAATTATAAGACTTTAGTAGAGAGTGCTAGAGTATTGGGCAAAACCTATAGTATTGGGCAAACCCAATTTATGCTACCAACTACTTACTTGATGAGCTTCCGATCGAACCTATTCTACGTATGACACCTTATGAGGAACTCATTGGATACAAGTCGTGCATTGGGCATATCTTCTCATATTTGGATGTATAGCACATGCTCACATACATGGTGATCATCATAGTTGAATGTAAAGTTACACAAATACATCACGGTTGGCTACAGTGATGAGAGCAAAGCATAGTAGTTGTATGATCCCATCAAGTGATAGTAGTGTAGTATTTGTTGAAGAATCATAACGGAAGTCATCAAATACACAATAGATAGTCACACTAACAACTTAGACACATACATAGAAGGTTGATGAAGAAGAGACACATACATAGAAGGTTGATGAAGAAGAGACAGCATTGCCAAAAGGTCTCCCATAAGAGGAGAAGAGCCAACATTGCCAAAAGTCACCAAAAAGTGAGCGAGACAAAAAAACAAGCGAGAAAAAGAGAGCAATCCAAAAAAGTGAGTGAGGCTAAATTATAATATAGCAATAAATCCACCATTTGAGTAGCAATAATATTAGAATTTTTCTTCAATGCTAGAATTTTGTATCTAAATATGATTATAAATATCACATTCTCCACAACTACCAGTTAAAAGTATACATGTATGTGAGTCACACAACATTTCCCCTAGGTCACAACATGTGCAAGAAACATAACCACCACAATGTTTATGAGTCATATGTCAACTTCAAAGTCACCATTATAATTCACATGCAAATTCAAAGAACATCTTTCCCATGCTTGTATTTCTAAGAAAAGTCATACAATAATCTCACAACATCCATCTAGGTGGCAACAAAATAGCAATAGAGTGAGAACTTCCCTGATTGGATCCCTCAAAAGTCTATAAACATCCTAAATGTTATTTTGCATCTAAATATCATTATGGACATTCAAATATTGACAATAGTATCACATCATACATACGAGCCTAGACTAAGTGAAAAAACAGAAGTATAATTTAAAATTGATATATAGGTGAGGCATGCAACATTGAAAAGGTCACGCCAAGCAAAAAAACACAAGTATCACCCAAAAATGGTATGTTTGTAAGTCATATTATATACTTTTGACATCAATGTCACCACTATAGATCACATTATAGCTTCATAGAACATCTATCCCAAGTTTATCCCACAATTTCACAGATTTTACATTTTTAAAGCAAAAGAAATGTTTTTAAAAAATCCCCATTGAGTTTGTTTATCTTTTTGGAGCCAATGATCGTTGGCTCCAAAAAGATAAACAAACTCAATGGGGAATTTTGATTGTTGGCTCCAAAAAGATAAACAAACTCAATGTGGATTTTTTAAAAACATTTCTTTTGCTTTAAAAATGTTTTTAAAAATCCCCATTGAGTTTTTTAATCTTTTTGGAGCCAACGTATGGATGTTCTTATATTAGTATATGAAATAGAAAACTCATACACTAAAATCACAACATCTATATTACTTGGCTCCCAAAAGTTAAACAAACACAATAGGGATTTTTTTAAAATATATTTTTTGCTTTAAAAATGTAAAATACATTCCAACAGTTCAAAAGTGCATTTTTTGCAACTGAGTACTTGAAACTGGTTGATCGAGTGTCTATTACATGGTACTTCACACTTATCATGTGCGCTTGCTTAAGGCCATAGAGACTCTTTTTCAGCTTGCAAACCAAATGCTCTTTGCCCTTTTCTTCAAAGCCTTCCGACTGTACCATGTAAATTTTCTCATGCAAATCCCCATACAAGAAACATGACTTGACATCCATTTGCATAAGCTCCATATCATCTGCTGCCACAAGTCCAAGTAAGTGTGGTCATCTTCATAATCGGAGAGAAGATCTCATCAAATTTCACACCCTTCTCTTGCTTGAATCCTTTAGCAACCAAACGGGCCTTGTACTTAGGCACATCATTATTTGTGACCATCTTGTAGACCCATTTACATGGCAATGCTTCCTTTCCATGTGGCAAAGAAATCAAGTTCCAAGTCTCATTCTTCATGAGTGAACTCATCTTTTATTGCATAGCATATTGCCACTTGCGTTGATCCTTGCATATCATAGCCTCTTTGTATCAAGAAGGCTCCCCGCAATCAGTAAGCATCACATAGTCTGCCCCTGCAACAAATCTATCAGGCAATCTAGACATTCTAGTTTATCTTCTCAAGGGCATTTCAGCTTGCTATCCCACTTGCATATCAGCCACATTTGGCTCATCATTTCTACCAATAGATTATCCATCATCTGCCCTTGATTGTGTACCTATGGGAGTACCTGGTGGCACCATTTCTTGCACATTTGATGCATGGACAACTTGTTGTCTATTATAGCCTCTTTGTATATCATAGCCTCTTTGTATCAAGAAGGCTCCCCGCAATCAGTAAGCATCACATAGTCTGCCCCTGCAACAAATCTATCAGGCAGTTTAGACATTCTAGTTTATCTTCTCAAGGGCATTTCAGCTTGCTATCCCACTTGCATATCAGCCACATTTGGCTCATCATTTCTACCAATAGATTATCCATCATCTGCCCTTGATTGTGTACCTATGGGAGTACCTGGTGGCACCATTTCTTGCACATTTGATGCATGGACAACTTGTTGTCTATTAGCATATGTAGGTGGATTCACATCCTGGAAAGTGATTCTCCTCATTTCCACATCCCTCATGGGTGTCTTATGCATCTTCTTCTGATTGAAGACCACATCATGGCTTTATATGATCTTCCTTGCTTCTGGATTCTAGAGACGATAGCCCATCTCTCTACTTTCACCACATAACTTAGAAAGATGCATTTCCTAGACTTAGGATCTAGCTTCTTCTGGCTCTTTTGGCACATGTGCATATGCCTCACACCCAAATATACGCAAATGAGAGTAAGAGGACTTCTTGCCACTCCATGGATCTTCATAAGTAACACCATTCAAACTCTTACTAGGTGATCTATTGATCACATGCACTCCAGTCTTCATTGCCTCAACCCAAAAACGACCAAAAAGACTTGAATTGGAAAGTATACATTGCAACCTTTTTTGAATGGTGCGGTTCATCTTTTCTGCAATTGGATTTTGCTCTGGAGTATGAGGGAATGTGAGATCCCTCTTGATCCCACATGTATCACAGAAATGCTAAAACTCATGAGAGAGATACTCTTCACCATTGTCAGTCCATAGACATTTATTTTCAACCAAAGCCAGCCATTTCTGAAATACTTAGAACACATCTCTCTTCCGAGCCATAGCATAAGTCCATACTTTTCTAGTTGCATCATCCATGAATGTCACATAGTATTCAATCCACGCCGCCTAATGACCGCGTGTAGACATGGGACCACAGACGTCTGAATGCACCAAATCAAGCTTTTCAAGCTCTTTCTTTTCCCTTATTTTATAGACTAATTTAGTCTACTTCCCATAGAGATAATGCTCACAAAATTAAAAGTTAGAAAAACTCAAATGCGGTATATAACCCAAACGTCTGAATGCACCAAATCAAGCTTTTCAAGCTCTTTCTTTTCCCTTATTTTATAGACTAATTTAGTCTACTTCCCATAGAGATAATGCTCACAAAATTAAAAGTTAGAAAAACTCAAATGCGGTACATAACCCAAACGGCATAAGAGTTTCATTCCATTTTTTGCTCATATGGCCGAACCGGAAATGCCACAAAGAAGTATGTGGCTGCTCGGTTATTACAACAACATGATCAGACACCCCTGATATATAGAGTCCCACACTTAGCACCCTGGCCAAAAGCATAGAGCCCTTCTAAATTTTGCAACTCTTACAACCAAAGATGCCAGCATCATCTAGCTAACCCACTGAAATGAGACTCTTAGTCACCTTAGGCACATGCCTCACATTTAAAAAAAAAAAAGTGGACCCATTTGCAAAAGAAAACTTTGTCACCTTCCCCCACTATGTCACATGCATTGTTATTTCCAAGATGCACACCACCTGTCTTTCCAATTCAATAAGTGGACAACCATTCCCTATGGGATGTAACATGGAATGAAGCAATAGAATTAAAAATCCAATCCTGGGAATATGCATCATCTAAACTGGTAAGCAGCTCTGAAGGTAGACTAGACATGAAGAGAATGTCATTGTCACTATCATCAGTGACTACATTGATCTCCTTGATCTTTACTTTTCCTTTGTCCTCCCTTGGACTCTCTTCCTTCTAATTTGCACCCCAATTCGCATTCTTTTTTGATCCTTTTGCTCTCTTTTTAACTTATAGCAATCCTTTTTCATGTGGCCCTTCTTGCCCCACAAAGGTAGCACTCAATGTTTTGTGCCTTGGTTTGCTTTGAGACTTCTCTCTTTCTTTGAACTTCCACCTGAACTGTGATGTGCCTGTTAGAGTTAGCTCAAATGTCCACCTCTCATGTAACCCACCAATATTCTGTGTACCCAATGTTGTAAGGCCCCCATATGAGGAGAAGCCATGATGGGTATCAGATATTGGGAGGGATCCCCAGTTTAGACACTGGAAGGGGTCTTAGAGTAGACCAGATGGTTATGAGACGGCTTAGGAGCCAAGAGTAGATACCCGTCTGCACAAAGGGGGGGTTCGGGGGGGCGATAGCCCCCCCGATAGCAGGGGGTCCAGGGGGCGCAGGCCCCCGGTGGGGGTCTGGGGGCAAAGCCCCCAGCAGCAGGGTTCGGGGGCTGCCGGTAGCCCCAGGCCCGACGGTATGACCTATGCGCGATCCTTCATCTGCCCGACGGCATGTTTTCTAAAGGGTCGGTGGTCTTCCAGGCCGACTGTCTATTAGGCCGACTGCCTATTACAGGGCCGACCGTCAACCACTTACACTATATAAGTGGCCACCCCCTATCATCAGATCACCAGTTCTTCACGCTCATAGTCCTCCGTCCAGCATCTGTCTAGATCACCATCGAAGCTCTGTCTGTAGAGCGCACGGGTGGACAGCCAACCATCAGTTGTATCAACAGTTTGGTATATCAGAATTTTTGTATTCTCTCCAGCTTTCCATTGTGTACTTGCGTTTTGTTGTTATCTTCCGCTGCGTACTATTTTCTTACAGTGCCCCTTTGCACATTTAAGGTTGCATGCTATCCACCATAGACTTCCGTCTAATCTCGTCGGCCAACAACATCATCAAACTTCAGTACTCCATCATGAGCAAAGTTATTGAAGTTGTATGGAAGGTATCCCATGAGGATGGTAATGAGCACAAGAGGAATATTATCTTAGTCTTCGCATCAAAATCCTACTTCTGAGCCTGAATTTGCTACGAGACTTCTCTCTTTCTTTGGACTTTTCCCTGAACTGTGATCTGCTCCTTTGCACATTTAAGGTTGCATCCTGCTTGTTACCATCCATAGACTTCCGTCTAATCTCCTCGGCCAACAAGCTACCCCCGCAACATCATCAAACTTTAGTACTCCATCGGCGACCAAACAGCAATGACATCCAGCCAAAGCTCCGAACACACAGCGCTCTTACAGTGACGTCTCTCTGCCAACGCTCCAGTCTCCTATGACTAGAAGCAAACAGGCTCCCACCAAAGTCTCACAGTGACGCTCGCTCCAAACGAGCCCACTGGCAAATGTCAGCAGCCACAACGACCTCTCAGCTTCAGGTCCCTCTAGCAAAGCTGCTCAATGGAGTGACCAGAAGCCCGTCGACTGCACGACCAACAAACATACACTCGAGCAGACGACTTCTCTAATAACTCATGCCGCCTTCATCAACAGTGAGGCTCTCTCCATACCTGGCTACTCCGGACTACAACGATAGCCGACAAATGCCCGCACCAACACCACTGCTCCAAGCCTCAAAGGCTTCACCATCCGGTTTGCAGCGCAACACCTCTCTTACAAGGTCTCCAGCGAACTCCGCCACGGCTCGCCATCAATAGCCTTGCTCCTACTTCGACCGGCCCGTTTGCTCTAGCGACCCGCCACTTCGGCTTCGATCTTGTGCCTTCCAGTGTGCTCTACATCCAGCATGAAGACACCTGCTGCAACGGTTGCTCCATCTAACGTGAGCTCCAACCGCAACTCCTGCACGAAATGCGCCAACGTCCACCTCTATCGATTTTCAACCAGTAATGAAGAAGACGATGGAATCTTGAAGATTCTATCAAAATCATCAGAGATTCTGATCCTCTGTGTAATGCCATGTGGCATCCCACACTCAACCCAACCTTATCCTCAGGTCACCACTCACCCCAGGAGTGGTCTGCAAGTTGACACGTGGCAGACCTTATCTGCCACATCACCCTCAGGTGCCACATCATCAAGGCAATCAGCTTGCCACATCATCGACTACCATGTCATCAGGACATGTCACCACTGCCATGTCATCAGGACACGTCATCCAAGCCACATCATCAATGCCACATCATCATTGCCATGTCACCTTGCTGACATCATCAACAGTGCCACCTCAGTAGTCCAGTCAGCACTGACCTTTGTAGGCACACACAATGCTTCACAGTCACTGCATGTGACCACTCTTGCCACCTCAGCACAGTGCTTTACAGGCACACCTCTTGCTAGGCACAGTGCCACATCATCACTGTATGTGACTCACAGTGACACATCATCATTGAGCACCATTTGCACTCCTTTTGCCCCTCCACCTAGATCAAGTCATATCTCTTGATTTAGGAAGAATTTGAGGGTGCTCCAAAAAGAAAAGTCCCTCGTTTTTTCATGCTCTACATGCTCATCACATCACATTTTCCTCTACATTGATGCATCTGACCCAGCACTTAAAAAGAACAAAAGAAAAGGAATTATTTGCTGTTCTTTCATCGATCGATGGTTGGTTTACATCTAGCTCAGGTTGCCGATCTTAGCCATGCTCGAAATTCCTGACTAGTACCTACTCGGATTCAGCCCATATGCTCACATACGGTTTCACATCATTACATTACCTGAAACCTTACGTTCATCAGTTCAGTGAGCAGACTTCAGAGTTCAAAGGCATTGCAGATTGATTCAGTGGGCAGATAGCATTTGATTTCACACACACATGCCACCATTGTAAAGCCTATTCAGCTATTTCACGGCATCGTGCACATCATTTCAGCCTTGTAAAGCCTCTTGGCTATTCCCGGCATCATTGCCACAAGCCTTGTAATACACATCAGATTTTATATACTGCACTTCTATCTTCACCGACGGTTCAGAGATTTCACTTGGCATAGTCAGTGTATTTGCAATTGATTCATACAGAGATCTTCACGACACTTTTGAGTACATTTCTTGCACCATGTCGACTAGCAACCTCAATTTGGAGGCATCTTCTAAGTTAGACAACTCCAATTACGGTACATGGAAATACCGAATGGAGACCATTCTTGTGCTTCAGGATAAATGGGAGTATGTCGATGGGTCTACACATAGACCATTGGACAATCCAGCCACCAGTAGCTCTACTCCATCTGTTGTCACAACACGAGCAACAGAATCTACAATAGGATCTACATCTACAGAAACAGTTTTCGCACCAGTAGTAGATCCTCCCATTGCCCGAGCTCAAGCAGAATGGGATAAGAAAGACAAGTATGCCTATCACTTGATCAAGCAGAATGTGCAAGATGTCATGCTAGGACAGCTCAACACAGTCAAGACATCGAAAGAAGCATGGGATATGTTTGCAGCTCTCTACGAGTCCAAGAACACATCCAGGATTCTCACCCTGAGAAACCAGATCAACCAGAGTTTCCGCAACAGCAGTGAAACCGATCATGCTTATGTACTCTGCATAAAAGACTACAACAATTAACTTGCAGTAGCAGGAGAGACTATGAACCCCACAGAAATGGTTCAAGTCATTATGAATGGACTAGGAGAGGGATACGAGAATCTAGTCCAGAGTATTGCCATCCAACGGCAAATTCCAACATTGGAAGAACTTCAATCAGTCCTACTTGGTGAAGAACTCAGGACTCAGGCCATTCAAGCACGTAAAGGTCATTCTAATGATCAGGCATTCACAGCTTCAGACAGAAGCAGAGGCAAAGACAAAGGCAGAGGTAGATCATACCAAAAAAGTGGTCATCATCATCAGCAACAAAATCAAAGTCAGAATCAGCATCAGCATTAGCATCATCCTCAGCAACATCAAAATCAGCAAAGAGGAAATCATTCCAACCGAGGAAGATTTCAAGGATGAGGGAATGCATCCACCAATGTGTCAAACATTCAGTGCAACTACTGTCACAAGTTTGGACACTATGAAAGAGATTGCCGCAAGAAGCAGTACGACCAAGGCGGTCAATCCCGAGGCAGAGGAAATCATCATGGTGGACATTCTAGTCACAGTCATTTTGCAAATGAACATGGAAATATATTTCTTGCAAGTGAGGAATTGCATCAGACTGATACAGTGTACCTAGACACTGATTTCAATTCCAAAGAGGATTTCAAGTATCAGGTCGACCAAGTGGAACAGGATCCTTAGTACATCGACAGCGGTGCATCATCTCATATGACAAATCATCAGGAATGGTTCACAGAAATGAAACCATTAGAAGGATAGAAAAATGTCATCTACACAGCAAACAATACACAGAATCTAGTTCAAGGGACAGGTGTTATCCCTATGAACAATTTCACTGGTACAAAAGGATTAGTCAAAGATGTGCTCTATGTTCCGAAGCTCAGCAAGAACCTTTTGTCAGTAGGTCAAATGACGGAACACAATTACGGTGATGAATGCACTATCAGAGATAAATCCAAAAGATGTCAGCTAGTGTTTGCTCTTTCCTACTGCTTTCGTAGGAAGAGCTGGGTATTCTATGTTTGCAGGGTTCCGAGGCTTTTTGTCACCTACAGATATATTGGGATTGTCGGTTGTAGTATATGTGTAGCTTAGGACCTCGAGTGGTGTTCCGGTGAGAGACGTAGGCTTAAGTGTGGTAAGTGAACAAAGTGCAAGCATGTGTAAAAGGAACGTAAACCATCTTTGATGAGGTAATGAAGGCTTTCGCCTTCATTGGTGGTTGTAGGGTTTAGGAAAAGTTTAAGGGTTCAGAAGGAGGTTCCACGGTTCAGAAAGAGTTCCAGGGTTCAGAAGGAGGTTCCAGGGTTTAGAAAGAGTTCCAGGGTTTAGAAGGAGGTTCCAAGGTTTAGAAGGAGTCTAGGGTTAGAAGGAGGATCCAAGGTTCAGAGTAGAGTACATGGTGGAGAACTCGTCTCCCTCATAGATCATGGAGTTTAAGGGTTTAGGAAAGCATAGGAGTTGGAGAGGAAGAGCATGGGTGAAAGAAGAGAGAGGAGGAAGGAGGAGGAGGGAAGAGGAGGAGGGAGGGGGAGGAGAGAGGAGGAGGAGGAGGAGGGAGGAGGAGTTGAAGGTGTAAGAGCATGGGTGAAAGAAGAGAGAGGAGGAAGGAGGAGGAGGGAAGAGGAGGAGGGAGGGGGAGGAGAGAGGAGGAGGAGGAGGAGGGAGGAGGAGGAGGAGGAGGAGGAGCGAGGAGGAGGAGAAGGAGGAAGGAGGAGGAGGGAGGAGGAGAGGGAGAGGGTGGGTTGCAAGGTTGGAGGAGAGGGGAGAAGGGTTGCAAGGTTAGGACATGCTTTTGGACGTGCAATGCAAGGAAGCATGGACACTTGAGACAAATGCTTGGAATACCAAAGTAGACTCAACACAATGCCCCAAAGAGTGTGGGCTTCATTCCATTATGGGGTATTTATACAAGTTGGAGAGCTTCTCTCTCTGCATGTAACACAAAGTCGTATCACAAAGTTGTAACACAAAGTTGTATCACAAAGTTATAACACAAAGTTGTAACACAAAGTTGTGTCACAAAGTTGTAACACCTTCTCTTTCTTCATAAGTTCATGTTGGCACAGAGTCAACATACTCCCGGATCCATTTTATTACCTGTCCTCGGGTTATGGCTTATTGCGATCACGTACCTGGGTTGCCATGTCTTTAGTCCAGTGGTTATGGAACTTGTGTCATGCCAGTCGATCCTGCTGTAGAGCCTTAGCACCATACAATTTTTGCGCAGTTTCCAGGTAGCCTGTATCTACCATTTGCTCGAATAGAGATATGTGGCGTGCCTCCAAGAAGATCACTCTTTGATAGAATCGGCTGGTAATCTGAGCATCAATCTGTTCATTGGGATTAAAGCTGAGTGGAGGAAAATGGGAATCAAGGTAACATGGGACCTCCAGAATTAATTCTAATGTTTTGTAGAATATGGCACTTTGGCGAAGGAAGCGATCAATGTTGCCGTGCATTGTTTGTTCATGCTACTGAAGTGCTCGGATCATGGTGCCTTGGATATTCCATTCTACGCCAAAGTAGGGTTCGATCATTGGCCAATTAATGACTCGATCTTTAGCCAAAGTGTGTATGTTGGCTTCCCATTTTTTACGCCGTGGAACTGCATAGAACTTGGGATGGGTTCTGAGACATGGAGGTGCCCGTAAGTACTCCTTTAAGAAGATTACATCAAAGAGCTTGGGACAGCACCAATCAGGTTGTGGATCCAATTTGCTAATCCAACCTTCACTTATTTGATGCTGACGAAGGTTGGTAGGAAAGTTACCCAGGGTCTATCCACTACGAGTTTTCATATCAGGATATTTGCTCCAAAATTCCTTGATGGGGTTACTGGGAAGTGGTATCTCATCAAAATCATACCCATCATTGGAACTTGGCATGGGTGTACAAATTGGATTATCCGGATCCTGATATTCAAAATCAAATACTGCATCATTTTCTGCTGATGGAAGCACCAGAAGTGTCGGAGGTGATGACGGGGCCGGGAGAGAATCAGGGGACATGGGGGAGAAATATGGCTGAGTGATAGTGGCAGAAGGGGGAGCAGAGGGGAGGGGGGGAAGAAATGGGCAAATGGTTTGAGCAGCTTGGTAATCCTCAAGGGTAGGATTAGCAAGGGAGGGGAAAAAGCTAGGTGTGAGGGGCTCGTAAGTTTGTGACTGTTGGGTAAGTTGAAAATGGTGAGAGGCATGAGCAAAGAGACGATGGAGGGAATAGATGTTAGGATGGAGCTCGAGGAAGGTCAAGAGGGTGGTAGCAGCAAGGGGAAGTGAGGTTATGATGTTGGCAGAAAGAGTGATTAGATATGGGAAGTTGGATGTGAGATAGGCCTTGTCATCTTCCGACACTTCTTTTTGCTGGTGCGATGGGATGATCAGCTACATGGGTTGGATGTCGGTTATGTCGTGCCGTGCAAATAATAGGGATGGCCTTTGTAGCAATGGCAACAAACCTGCAATAACCCTGAGGGGAGGACTACCCATGAGGCAGACATATGCAATGAAAGCATCCGTCCTGATGAGTGTTATAAACCCGGCATGTGTAGACAGGCAGAAGATATTCTTCTCATCTTTAGACAAGTCTTGGCAAATTATGCGCAGGGTTTTAATCCCGATTGATCGTTTCCAGTTGATTGTTGGATGAGTAGATATGATCCGGATTTGGAGTTGCTTCCATTCGATAAGCACGCGTGCGTTGAGGTGATCTTCCACTTGTAGAGCAGCCACAAGCTCTTCGTACACCATGGTTGTGCATTGTAGTGGGGTGTCATTGGTGTTGTCTTCCAATGCCTCATTGTTGTGCACTAGCAATTGGAGTTCAAGCTTGGAGATGGCTATTTTTTGGGAGTGCATCTCATTCATTTTTTCTTTGTACTGATGGTAGATGGTTGTGTATGCCTCCTTAAGCTTTTTCATTTGCAAGGTGACCTTTGCCTGTTGAGGAATGTCTTCAGTGGTATTGGACCATTGGTCCAAGAACTATGCTTGTGAAGTGCTGGCCTCTTGAACAGTAGCAAGTAAGTCTTTTAAGAGTCGGCATTCCCTTGTAAGCTCATCAATGCTAAAGGCACGTACTGCCAAAGATTGTTTCATGTCTTCAAGCTTGTCTTTGCAATCCTGGAGCTCTTCTTCTTTGTGAATGAGAGTGAGTCGAGCTTGTGCCACTACCTCTATTTGTTGCGCATGTGCAAATGTCAGGGAGTTATAGGAGGTCTGTAGGATTGCCATTGCTTCTACTGTCGCAGTCAGCTGTGTTTGACTTTGGTGGAGGTTGGAGGTCACATCCCTTATGGCCTTCTCTTGAGCTTGGAGAGCCTGGTTCATGCGCACTTCTTCTACCTCCTTCTCATCTATCTGTGCCCGAAGTGCCTTGACCTTTATGGCGATTGCCTGGAATTGGTCTTCGATTTCTGATGTCGTCTGCCTTTCCAATTCTCTTGCATATGCTTCCTTAGCCAAGCTAGTGAAGAGTTCTGACATTTGGATCATTTGGCTAGCTTGATGTTGGAGAATGACAGACGATGATGAGGTCTGGCGATATTGCTGATACAAGTGGTGCCCATGTAGCCATCCCGATGATTCTGTAGTACTTGGGGGAGGTTGTTCCAATGGCATTTCAATCCCTTGTGTACAATAGTCATACTACTGATCTGGCACTAGCTCTCCTTGGGGCTCATCGACTGGCATGGCGTCGATGGGCGGTTCGAGTGCTGATGTGGTCTCAAGCTCTGGTGCTGATCGTTCCTCAGGTTTGGGTGCCAACCTTGTCTCGAGCTCGGGTTGGTGCTATTGGTGGAGACTTAGTGGTTGCAGTTGTGCACCGAGCTGTAGCATTTCCCGGGGCAATTCCGCAATCCTTCTTTCTAGAATAGGTACTTCTCTTAAGGCATCTATACTTATCAATGTGATAGCTGGAGCAGTTGATGACGGCTCCCATACTGGTGAGAAGGGTATGTCCAACTCCTCAATTGGCTTTGGAGACTGGGGCAGAGTCATTTCTCTTTCTTGTAGTTCTTTTTTGATGATTATAGCCAATAAGTGCGGAATTTTACATTTCTAGCCTGAAGAACCATCGAGTTTTTTGGTAAAGAAAATGATGAAGTGTTGGACCCAGTCTTGTTTTAGCTTCCTACTCAACAAAACAAATGTGCGGAGTGGAAGGGAGCGTTCCTTGCCGTTCTTTATTCCCAGGATTGTGGATAGAAATTGTGCTGCTTCCTTGAGCAGGGTCAAGGATTGTGCGAAGCAATATGCCATCTCTATGGATCAGGGTACCCTTGGTGAGGAGAGATTGTACTTCGATAAACTTTGCATCAGCAGACCGTTTAGGGTATTGGCCACCTTGTTCTGGCAGTGAGAAAGCCCTTTGAATGACCGTACTGTCGAGGATAATGTTCAGTGGGCTCTGCTGTACAGTGATTGTACCGTACTTGCCATCCGTTGCATTGTTGGAGTAGTAAGAGTGGAGAAAGTCCTTGATGTAGGTGGTCATGATAGGACTGTCCTCCAAGGATTTGAGGCTCTCATGCAAATTACCTAGACCCCGTTGCACTAAGTAAGATGTTGCTTCCTGGGAAAGAGCATAAGTCGATGTGGGTGGCCAGACAAGTTCCAATGATTGGGCCTTGTTAACGGTTGTGTAGGCTGGCTGTGACTGGGGTGGCATTTGTTCTGCTTGGACATGCACTGAATCTTCTTCGGAGCTATCGCTTTGGACCATGAACGCCTGTGGTCTCCGTGGTTGAGAGGATGTAGATGGCTGTGAACTCTAGAGGGGTTCCCGTGGTTGAGGCGGTGGGCTCTTTCTACGCATCCTCTTTAGTGGCGGCATCTTTTCTGAACCTGCATCCATGTACATGTAGTGTACCATTGATCATTAAATTGATTGGCATGCCTGTATGACCTTTCTGTGTGTGTGTGGGAGAGAGATCCCTTTTTTTTTTTTTTTTGGTTATACATCCTTTGAGAGTGTGGAATGAAAGTGTGTGGTACAATTATTCATGCAATCATCTATGTGTCTAAACGAAAGCGTGTGAGTGCACGTGACCTAGTAGCTAAGTAGGGACTAACTATATGCTTTTTTTGCTGGGATTTTCATAGGGCAGCTAGAACTCATCATCACTTCTGAGCTCTAGGTAAAATTGATTGAGGCTACCTATATGTGCGAAGACGTACATATGCAAGTGAGTGCTCGTGATACAATCTAATCCTAACTAAGGAAGACTTGGTTTCCCAAATCTTCGTTTTTGTCGAGGATGGCTCGCGTGTTGATGCAGTAGCGCTTCAGCCGGCTCCCGTTTATTGTTGTGTTGAATTGGACTCCATCTAGTGTTTCAAGTAGCACAGCTCCGATGGGATTCATCCTTCGTACTCGGTAGGGTCCTTGACCTAGATACTTCAGTTTTCCCTTGTGTACTTTGGCATTGTATAACAGGACTAAGTCGCCTTCCTTGATGTCTTTAGCTTTCAGATTCCTATCAAACCATGCCTTTCTTTGACGTTTTTCTCTTGTCATGGCATGATAAGCGACTACTCTTGTCTCTGTATGCTTTTCCAACTGATAGAGCCTTTCTTTCAAGGACTCATGATCACCCATGTGTTCCTGTACACTGCGATGCATAGACTTGGTATTACAAATTCGAGTGGGACCATGGCTTCAAGGCCGTACACCAATTGAAAAGGTGTGTTCCCTGTACTGACCTTAAATGTGGTTCTGTATGCCCATAAGGCTGCATGCAGTTTCTCTGCCCAATCAGAACGCTGTGGTTCTACTACCTTGGTGGGGATATTGCATATGATTTTGTTTGTGGATTCTGCTAGTCCATTCCCTTGGGGGTACTAGGGTGTGATTTTTCTATGGATGACCATGAAGCCAGACAAGAGTTCTTGGATTACCTCATTGACAAAATGTGTGCCTCTATCCGACACAATTTCAATGGGGCATCCGAACATGTTCGTACAAGAATCTTGCTGTGCTTTTGGCATCTGCCTTTCTGACTACTTTAGCTTCAGCCCATTTTGTAAAGTAATCAGTGGCCACAATGATGTACCATGCCTGTGTTCCTTTTGCTGCTGGATGTATGGGACCCACATAGTCAATCCCCCATTTTTCAAATGGTTGTTGTGCAACAACTGTTGTTAGGGGATTGAAGTCTTTGTGTTGTGGTTTAATAGTCTGTTGGCATACATCACAGCCTTTTACATATTCATAGGCATCTGCCCATAGTGTTGGCCACCAGTAGCCTGCGAGGAGAACTTTTCTTGCTGTGGCTTCCCCTTGGAAGTGTCCTCCTGCAATGCCTTCATGGACTTCACTCAGGATTGGTAGGATCTCATGAGGCATTACACATCTTCTTAATATCTAGTCCTTGCCCATCTTGTACAGTTGTCCTGCAATGAGTTGATAGGGTGCAGCCTTTAGAATCAATTTTCTGGCATCTACTGCTTTCATGTCAGGGGGTGGTCTTCCTGCCATCAAGTACCCAATGATATCTCCACACTATTTTGGAACAGCATCTATTTGAAATAGTGTGGCATTTGGTAAGTCATCTTCTACTCCAGTGGCTTCTTCTCTTGTCTGGACTCGAGACGTGTGATCGGCAATGTAGTGTTGGGCACCTTTGCGGACCACGATTTTGAAGTTGAATTCTTGCAGCAAGAGGAGCCATCTGGTTATTCTTCCTGTGGTACACGGACGGTTCACAAGATAAAGCAATGCTTGATGGTTGGTGTAGAAGACAAAATCATTTGCGAGTAGATAGTGCCGAAATTTCTTTACACTATACACCATTGCTAGGGCTTCTCTTTCTGTGGTTGTATAGTTGATCTCTGCATCATTGAGTTGTCGACTGGCGAAGTAGACGGGGTAGTCTTTCTTATGTTCACCAGGTTGACAAAGCACACTCCCAATTGCATACTTGGATCCATCAGTATGAACATGAAAATCAATATCCCAATTGGGAGATATAAGGATGGGTACTATGATTAGGTGCCACTTTAAAAGCTCAAAGGCTTGGTCGCACTCTTCGGTCCATAAGAACTCCACTAATAATTTGTAAAGTGGTTCAGCTATCATGGCATACCGCAATATAAATCTTCTATAATAGCCGGCATGTCCCATAAAGACCTGTACACCTTTGGAA
Source organism: Dipteris shenzhenensis (assembly GCF_047967505.1). Lineage (NCBI taxonomy): Eukaryota > Viridiplantae > Streptophyta > Polypodiopsida > Gleicheniales > Dipteridaceae > Dipteris > Dipteris shenzhenensis. The sequence continues at coordinate 48,695,755 of NC_141620.1, forward strand.
TTTGTAGGAGGAGGCAATTCCATGATGATTTTGATTTTGTCCATGTCAGTTGCAATCCCATGTTGAGAGACGATGTGTCCCAAAACAACTCCGTGGGTGACCATGAACTGGCATTTTGTTGGATTTAGGGAGATGCCATACTCCCTGCATTTGATTAGTACTTCTTCCAGACATTTGAAGTGGTCCTGTTTGGTTGAATGGATGCACAAATCATCCAAGAACACCTGTAAAAACTTATTCAAAAATGACTTGAAAGCTATGAACATGACTCGCTGGAATGTGGCTGGGGCATTACAAAGGCCGAATGGCATGACTCTATATGCAAAAATACCCCATTCTGTAGCAAATGCTGTTTTTGATTGGTCCTGAGGAGCAATTTGCACTTGTTATTATCAACTAAAGCCATCCAAGAAGCTATATATTTCGGATCCTGCCACCTTTTCCAACACTGTTTCTGTTAAGGGTAGGGGGTAGTGATCCCTAATTGTGGCGGCATTCACATTTTTCAAGTTTATGCATATTCTGAGCTTCTTGTTGTGTTTAGGCACAATGACAATGGGTGAAACCCAATCAGTGTGCTCTATCTCGTAGATGAATCCGGCATCTAGGAGTTTTTCCAGCTCGTCATAAACCATGGTGCCATATTTAGGATTGGTGCAATAAGGTCCACATACCTTAGGGCGAGCACCTTCCCTTATAGGGATCGTGTGAACTGCCACTTCTGGTGAAATTCCTTTCATCTCTTTGTATGACCATGCTAGGGCAGTCACGGTATTCCATTAGGAGGTCTTTGAGTTTGATTTCATCTTCTTGACGGAGCTGTTTCCCAATGAAAACCAACTTTTCTTCCTCCCCTTCAAGGGCGAGGTTTATTGTGCATGTTTTTGCCGGTCCCTCATAGATTAGAGTTTCTCCAATGCTATCAGTTTCTTGAACTTCAGATTCTCTAATTGGTCGTGGCATTGCTATTGGTGCACTGCCACTTGTATAATTCTTAAAGTATTCCGGCACTTCTTGAAGATCGGCCTCTGATGGGGTTGAACTAGCTTGACATGTGTCATGTGTACTGGGTGGCATAGTTGCATTTAGTAATTTGTTAGGCTCTTCTCTTCTTTCTTTTTCCGAAGTCTCTTGATCGAGCTTCATCTGCACATGTGGCTTATATTTCCTAAACTTCTTACGTTGGGAACTGTGGGGTAACTTTTCCACTGGTAAGGTGTTTCCAAGTAAGGGTTCATGTGTTGCACATACTCCTTCCAGTCCCTCAGGGGACCATTCAAGAGGTGGTGGTTTTGATTTTGAGGGGACTGCCTTTGCAAGATACAATTCGACAATCCTTGTTTGGACTCGTTCGAATTCATTGAAGTGCTCAGCCTTGGCTTTTCTGCGATTTCCTCCTGCAGCTTTCTTGCGGGATCTTTTGCTGTTATGCAACTGTGGAGGTGCAACTTTTGGGAGCTCAACTGCCATTAGGGCATGGAGAATGGCTAGGTCATTATCAAAGATTTGATCTTCAATTTTAGCATTCGGAGCCTCTGTTTCAAGGTCCCAAGGAAAATCTGAGTCATCATTGGTATGGGTACCTTCTTCAGGTTCATTATCCCATTCGAGGTCAGCCATAAAGAATGGCATCTCTAGATCGATTGGTTCTTCATGTGTCGGTGGAGGATCGACCTGTAGTGCGTTAACATCTATCTGTGAGAAAATGGGGCCTAATGAATGGCAGTTGTCGATGGTTGCCAATGTTTGTATCCAGTTATTGACATTGCTTTGTGAGTCACCTGCTATGGCATGCTGTTGCATGGGAGCTGATTTGCTCGAGATTGTCGTGGAAGATGTGTCATCCAATGCTCTAGGAACAATTGGTTTAATAGCTCCTGTCCCCACATTCACCCTAACTGCAGTGTCTCGATTCTGGATTGTCAATCTATCCATCCCCAGTCATGGAGGACTGATGCTTTCCCGTAAACAAGGACGTCCCAGTAAGATTTGATAGGATTTTTTGGGGAGATCCAAGATTGTGAATTGAAGGGAAAAGCGGACTCCTGCGATCTTTGTGGACACGCCATTCACTATTCCCAAGGGTTTAGCCCGTGAATCATCGGCAAGGCGTATGTTGAAATTAGCCTTTTGCATTGGTGGGAGACCCCATTCTTCGTAAAGCTCCTTTGATAGGACATTGACACCTACTCCACCATCCACTATGGCTTGGACTTCATTATATGCCTTGTGGATCAAAGGCACAGTGATATTGCATATGTCATCTCTCTCACCCATCCGCATAGGGATATCTTCAATGTCATTCATAGGTGGAGGGGGATTTGCGAGTTCAATCCATCCTTTGACACTCTCCCAGAGATTGGGACAATTCCGTAAGAGGATTCCGATGGGATTGACACAGGGCAACTCAGGATGCTAGAGAGTGCAGCTCCTTCAAGTTGACGTGGCGGTACATTTTGTTGTGGATTCTATTGTTGGAACAAAGGCTCGAGTACAGTATCAATACTTTGTGGGGCCAAGTCATGGATTGGGTCTTGAGCTTGTTTCTGAGCCTCAAATTGAGCTTGTTCATTTTGGATCCATTGCTGAAGTACCTGAAAATGAGCCTTCTCCACCTCTGCATTCGGGAATGGAGCTTCTTTTATTCGAAGCTCGGGAGTTGATGTGGATGAGCTCGGCTGCTCATTGCTTGGTGGAGGTGGAGGCACTTGTGCTTTCTTTTTCAGAAGTCGCTTAGGTCGGATTGGAATGATAGGGTCCTTCGTGGCCTCTTTCTGTTGGCGTGTAATTACATTGATAGGCTGTGACCTTAGACTTGCCGGACCCAGACTTTGATGGTCCACCCCAATGATGCCGATGGGGATGTGAGGCTTAACCTCTGTTTGTTCTGGGACCTTATTTTTCATGGGACAATCCATACAGGCATGTCCTATGCCACAATCTCTGCAGAGTGGTTGGAAAGTGGCTGGGCTACCACGATGAGGGCACTCTGCGATCCTATGATTTTCTCCACAACCGTAACACTTGATTGGTGCTCGATATGTGTTGGGTCGCACTTGATTTGCATAGACTGGTATGAGACCCTCTGCACCTTCTACATAGTACACTGGGTACTCTGCTTCATACTCAAATAGCGAGTCTATTTCCTTGGCTTGTAATTGATGTATGGGAACTGCCTGAGGAGCTGGATTTGGTGCTCTTGGATACGGTCATGGATTTGGATTCCTGAGTAGTTGTGGGACTTGTGTCCGAACAGGAACAGGATTTAGTCTCGGAGCTAGGGGCGCTTATGCAAGTGCCGGTTGCCTGTATACTGGCATGGGTGCCGCTTGGTATTGTGGTGGTCGAGGCGGATTGTTGCGCATGTTGAAGATGCAACTGTTCTCATCATGGCCGCCAACGACGCAAATATGGCACCACAACCGTGGCGGTGGATTTGCTTGTGCAGTGATCCTTGCTCTTAGGACTGGGCATTCATTTGCTGTATGATTTGCCAAGCAGTGTGGGCACCAGACATTTTCTCACCGTGGATATGTTTGAGTTGGCGGCTGAGACAAGTGGAGTTTTTGATCCATGGCCTGCATCATATCTTCTTTCAGCTTCAAGGTCATGGCCTCTAGGCGATCTTCATTGGATGTTTCGGCAGTGTCCTTTGATTTACCTTTTTTCGAGCGTTTATCTCGTGTATTTGATCGGGCATCATCACTGCTAGTGTCTGAATCTGTCATGCCATCTTCGATGTCAATGGCTGCCGCATGAGCAGCACTGAATGTTTCATAGCTACTTATCTTTTTCATATCCTTGCGGATTTTCTTTCTTAGACCTGCTATGAACCATGCCGTGAGGTACTTTGCATCTGGGCGTGGGTCACATTTGGCAATCAATCTCTTCATCTTTCCCAGGTATGTGCGTACATCTTCCCTCCGGCCTTGTTCGATCTTGCTGAGTTGGAGAACGGGATCATCTTGTAGCCTCTCCGTTTGGAAGCGACGTTTGAATTCGGTTTGAAGTAGGTCCCATGTGGCACATTCTTCCATGAGAAGGTCGAGGTACCATTCTGACGCCTCATGAGTTAAGGCCATTGGAAACCAAGCCACCTTGGTTTCATGGGATTGATCACCACCTGCTCGACATGCGGCATCAAAATGCTGGAGGAAGCGAGCTGGGTCTCCCCTACCATTATATTTGGGAAGTTCTAGTTTTCCCAAGGGGCGTCGGCAGCCTTGATTGTTGTGATTTCGTCGATTGAAGAAGTTGTCAGCCTCTGCATCGAGCTCGATATCCCCATCATGCTCATGACGGCGTCCAGCCATGTTGGGGCGTGGAGGAGTTAAAGGAAGTTGTTGAATCTCAGGGGGGGATTCGGGGTAGAGGATTGGCGAGGGCGGTTATTGCAGTGGAGTTAGTTGCGGATGGGGCGAGCGTTGGAGTCAAAGTCGTTGGCCGGAACATAACTGCATGCAGATTGTGCGTGATTTGCCAAGGGTGTCGCTACCCCAAGTGCGGGTGTGAATTTGGTGTTGTGAGGAGAGTTAGAGTGGTGTTAGTTGCTGTAGGGACCGTCGTGTTAATAATGTGCCTAAGATTGTCCTACGTGTGTAGGGAAATGTGCTGGTGCAGACGGATCGTTAATCGAAGGTCACGGCGTGAAAATACGAGTGAATTTGTGCAAAATGAGGCCCACACGGGGGCGCGAATGAACGTGTGCTAGGGATGCCGAAATGGTGTGCAATGGGCTGGAAAAATACCCCGTAACATGATGTTTCCGTGTGTGAAATCTGGGTTCAAACGGGGTTCAATTTGGGTCCCAAACGGATGAGTATCGAGGGGTTAAAGGAGGGGTAAATTTTGCGTTTGGGGGGTCCTAATGGTGGTGTGAATGGACTTTAAGTCCAACCGAGGGGTTGAAACCAAGTTGATCTAGTTAGACTAACTAATCAGTTAGTCTAACCTAGCCTAGTGAGGGTTAGACTAACCATAGTCTAACTTAGTTAGTGTAACTAACTACAATTAAGTTAACTGAGGTTAGGTGAAACTAACCTAGTCTAGTTATCCTAACCTAACTAACCTAGCCTAACTATAGTTAAGACTAACCGAAGGTTAATACTAACCTAACCTAGGTATTTTAACCTAACTAACGTGCAGTTAATATTAACCTAACTAAGATTAATGTAACCCTAGCCTAGCGTTAGGTTAGGCTTGTTTTTTTTTTTTTTTTTTTGCTGGGGGGCGTCCGACGGCGGCGTCAGGGGGGGGGGTGGCGGGGTTTTGCAAGGGGGGTTGGCACAGGGGGGGTGGTTGCGCAGGGGGGGGCGGGCAGAGGGGGTTCGAGGGTGCGGGGGAGAGGGCGCGAGTGGAGGGGAGGGGGGCGGGGTGGTGGTGCGGGGGGTGGCGCTGAGCGAGGGCGGCACGAGCGGGGGCGGGGGGGAAGGGCGGGGGGTGGCACGGGGGGGCAGGGAATGGCGCGGGGCGGGGGTTGGCGCGGGGGGGGCGGGGAATGGTGCGGGGCGGGGAATGGCGCGAGGGGTGGGGAATGGCACAGGGCGGGGCGGCGGGGGAGGGCGAGGGTTGGCGCGGGGGGGCGGGGGGGTTAGGGGGTGCGCGGGGGCGGCGGGGGGGGTTAGGGGGTGCGTGGGGGCGATGGGGCGGGGCTGGGGGTGCGCAGGGGCGAGGGGTTGGGGGGTGCGCGGGGCGGCGGTGCCACGCCGCGGGCGGGCGGCAGGGGTGGGGGGTTAGAGAGAGGGGGCGAGCGACGCTGCGTGCGCCGCCGCGGGGCAGGGGGTGGGGGGGCGTGGGAGGTGGGGGTTTACAGAGAGGGGGGGGTAAGGGGGAGAGAGAGGAGAAGGGGGGGGCGGGGTGGGGGGTGGAGGGGCGAGCGTAAGGGAGGAGAGAATGAGGGGGAGAGAGGAGAGAGTGAGAGAGAGAGAGGGGGTGGGGGAGAGAACGAGGGGGAGAGAGGAGAGAGTGAGAGATGGGAGAGAGAACGAGGGGGAGAGAGGAGAGAGTGAGAGAAAGAGGGGGTGGGAGAGAGAGAGGGGGGGGGAAAAGGGGGAGAGGTGGTGGTGGAGGGGGAGGGGGAGAGGGGGAGGTGGAGGTGGAGGGGGAGGGGGAGAGGGGGGGGTGGAGATGAAGGGGGAGGGGGGAGGTGGTGGTGGAGGGGGAGGGGGAGAGGGGGGGGTGGAGATGAAGGGGGCGGGGGGAGGTGGTGGTGGAGGGGGAGGGGGAGAGGGGGAGGTGGAGATGAAGGGGGAGGGGGAGGGGGGGAGGTGGTGGTGGAGGGGGAGGTGGGGATGAAGGGGGAGGGGGAGGGGGGGAGGTGGTGGTGGAGGGGGAGGTGGAGATGAACGGGGAGGGGGGAGGTGGTGGTGGAGATGGAGGGGGAGGGGGGAGGTGGTGGTGGAGATGGAGGGGGAGGGGGGAGGTGTAAAAAGGAGCAAAAAACCTGAAAGACAGAAATCGAAAAGCAAGGAGGAGTGGTCACCTAAACGCTCTCCAAGTCTTTCTCGATGTAACGGGATTGTTGCGGAACAATGGACGGTGGGTGGAAAGCTAGGTCATCGTTGCGAGAAGGGCTCGATGATGTCACTTACATTGCGAGGATAGGAGTAAGGGGGTGGTCGATGAAGAGGGAGGAGTGTCTTGCGTGGGGCTCAGAATGAAGAAGAGAATGGAGGCAAAAAGTGAAAGATGAAGAATGAGGGGGGTGGAGTAGGTTTTTATAGGATTGGATTTTAGGTTTAGGGTTTAGGTTTAGGGTTTAACCCTAAACTCTTCCCGAGCCATAAATCTTTATGGAGAGCTCGGTTTGCTTTTCTGTAAAAAGGTAAAATGATTGAAATTGAAAGCTCTACGAATCCGTGTCTACTACCTAGCCTGATTGTATATCATGTGGCTTCTATTTAAGAAATTAAGAAAATTTCTTAAGGTAGTAACCCAAAGTGGAACCCAAAGTGGATGTTTGGGGTTGATATGTTTGGCTAGAATTGGAAAAAAATTTTACTCTCCTTGCCCTTGAGTGTTATGTTCGTGAAAGTTTGAAGTAGTGACTTGTTTTACACATACCTATGTATGTTTACTCACTACTTGAGACGCTAGTCTCCCCGACAGCGGCGCCAAATGTTTGCTCTTTCCTACTGCTTTCGTAGGAAGAGCTGGGTATTCTATGTTTGCAGGGTTCTGAGGCTTTTTGTCACCTACAGATATATTGGGATTAACGATTGTAGTATATGTGTAGCTTAGGACCTCGAGTCATGTTTCGGTGAGAGACGTAGGCTTAAGTGTGGTAAGTAAACAAAGTGCAAGCATGTGTAAAAGGAACGTAAACCATCTTTGATGAGGTAATGAAGGCTTTCGCCTTCATTGGGGGTTGTAGGGTTTAGGAGGAGTTTAAGGGTTCAGAAGGAGGTTCCAGGGTTCAGAAAGAGTTCCAGGGTTCAGAAGGAGGTTCCAGGGTTTAGAAAGAGTTCCAGGATTTAGAAGGAGGTTCCAAGGTTTAGAAGGAGTCCAGGGTTAGAAGGAGGATCCAAGGTTCAGAGTAGAGTACATGGTGGAGAACTCGTCTCCCTCGTAGATCATGGAGTTTAAGGGTTTAGGAAAGCATAGGAGTGGGAGAGGAAGAAGGTGTAAGAGCATGGGTGAAAGAAGAGAGAGGAGGAAGGAGGAGGAGGGAAGAGGAGGAGGGAGGGGGAGGAGAGAGGAGGAGGAGGAGGAGGGAGGAGGAGGAGGAGGAGGAGGAGCGAGGAGGAGGAGAAGGAGGAAGGAGGAGGAGGAAGGAGGAGAGGGAGAGGGTGGGTTGCAAGGTTGGAGGAGAGGGGAGAAGGGTTGCAAGGTTAGGACATGCTTTTGGACGTGCAGTGCAAGGAAGCATGGACACTTGAGACAAATGCTTGGAATACCAAAGTAGACTCAACACAATGCCCCAAAGAGTGTGGGCTTCATTCCATTATGGGGTATTTATACAAGTTGGAGAGCTTCTCTCTCTGCATGTAACACAAAGTCGTATCACAAAGTTGTAACACAAAGTTGTATCACAAAGTTGTAACACAAAGTTGTAACACAAAGTTGTGTCACAAAGTTGTAACACCTTCTCTTTCTTCATAAGTTCATGTTGGCACAGAGTCAATAGCTAGTAGCAAAAGGTGTCAAGGACAGATGCTTATACAGAATACTAGCTACAGTACCAGATAAGCATGCCATGTCAGCTCAACTGCAACAAATGCCACTATCTGCAAAATGGCACAAGAGATATGGTCATGTCAACTTCAAGTACTTGTTAGATCTCAGGAATCGGAATATGGCAATTGGGATTCCGACGCTACAGTTTCTTGGAAAGGTTTGTGAAGGATGCTACTTCGGCACACAGAACCAACTTTCTTAGAAGTACCTCTCGTGCACGAGGTATTCTTGATTTAATACATACAGATGTATGGGGTTATGCCCAGACCCGCAACATCAATGGTTCACTTTATTACTTGACCTTCATCGATGACTACAGCAGATATTGTTGGGTCTATTTTCTGAAAGAGAAATCTGAAGTGTTTTCCAGATTTCAAGAATTCAAAGCCATGGTAGAAAACCAAACAGGCAGAAAGATCAAGGTCATGAGATCAGACAGAGGGGGTGAATACATGTCTTCAGCACTCATGCTTTTGCAAAAATCACGGCATACGAAGACAATTCACATGTGCAGATACTCCTCAGCAGAATGCAAGAGCTGAAAGGAAGAATGGGACTTTAGCAGACAGTGCTAGAGCAATGCTTAGTGAAAAGCATCTTCCAAATCAGTATTGGGCAGAAGCAATAGCTACATCTAACTACTTGCTTAATCGGCTTCCTACCGAACCGATACAGGGTATGACTCCTTATGAAGCATTCACTGGACACAAGCCATGCATTGGGCATCTCCGCATATTTGGTTGCATAGCATATGCTCACATACATGATGATCATTGCAGAAAATTGGATGCGAAGTCACGCAAATGCATCATGGTTGGCTCCAGTGAAAAAAGCAAAGCATACAAATTGTATGATCCCATCAACCGCAAAGTCATTATCTCCAAAGATGTAATCTTTGATGAGGAATCAGAATGGAAAACCTCACCTACACAGGAGATAGAAGCATCGACTTCACAGTCATCTACAGAACAGGTTCATGAAGAAGAGCAAGAATTGCCAGCAACACCCCAAGCAGAGCCACAATAGCTCAGATGGCCTACTAGGGAAAGCAGGCCTCCAGCCAGATTGACATATGCTCAGAAAGGCAAAGCAATTCAGGTGGAAACCACCAACTATGCTCTTATGACTACCATCATGGCTACAGAAGAGCCGGTGTACTTCAAAGACGCAGTAGACAAGCCAGAATGGCAAACTGCTATGAATGAAGAAATGGATGCTTTGTATAAGAATAACACTTGGGAATTATGCGACCTTCCACCAGGAAAGAAGGCCATAGCAAACGAATGGGTATACAAAGTGAAGTACAATCCAGATGGAAGTATTCACAGATATAAAGCCAGATTAGTTGCAAAAGGATTTGCACAACAATATGGTCAAGACTAAGATGAGACTTATGCTCCAGTAGCAAAGATGGATTCCATATGGTTCTTGATATCACTAGCGACACTCAGTAAATGGAATGTGTATCAGCTCAATGTCAAGAATGCATTTCTCAATGGCTATCTAGATGAGGAAGTCTACATGCAACCACCAGCAGGTTATGTTGAACCAGGAAAGGAGAATAAGGTTTGCCATCTCAAGAAAAGTTTCTATGACTTAAAACAAGCATCCAGAAGTTGGTACAATAGAAGATTTGGGATACATGAAGTCCAATGCAGATCATACTCTCTACTACAAAGTTCAAGGGGAAGACATTACTATTGCACTTTTGTACGTAGATGATCTGATTGTGACAGGAAGCAAGGATAGCTTCATCAAAAAATTGGAACAAGACTTATTTGCAGAGTTCGACATGAAAGATCTTGGACTTATATGCACTATTGTCTTAGAATTGAGTTTTGGAGAGATTCAGATAGCACATTCATGAGTCAACTCAAGTATGTTGACGGTCTCCTGAAGAAGTTTCATATGGCAGATTGCAAGATTTGCAGCCACTCCCATGGAACAGAGTTTGAAACTTACTAAAGATTCAGAAAAGCCTACAGTCAATGACAAATACTACAGGCAGCTCATCGGATCTCTTATATATCTGACAATCACACAGCCAGATATTTGTTATGCAGTAAGCTCACTAGCACAGTTATGGCAGTCTCACTGGAATGCAGCCAAAAGAGTCTTGAGATACATCAGAGGTACATGACAGTTTGGATAGAATACAGAGGAAGTCATCCACGGTTGCATGGATACTATGACAGTGACTATGCTAGAGATCATGAGACCAGGAGATCGACACAAGGATATGCATTTTTCCTTGGTCAAGGTGCTATATCATGGTTGTCAAACAAACAGCCAACTGTTTCTTTGTCTTTGACTGAAGCAGAATATAGAGCACTCACTACAGGTGCATGTGAAGCTATATGGCTCAGAAGACTATTGTCAGAAACAGATTACTTTGATGAGTCAAAGCCAACAACAATATACTGTGATAATCAATCGGCTCAAGCATTGGCCAAAAATCTAGTATATCACTCCAGGACAAAGCACATTGATGTCAGAGAGCACTTCATCAGAGAAAGAGTGTTACTTGGTGACATCACACTGCAGCATTGTGATAGCAAAGAAAATGTTGCAGACATCTTTACCAAACCACTCGGTAAAGAGCTATTCAAGAAACACCGATTAGCTCTTGGTTTGACGTAGAGGAAGGACATTCCCATTAAAGGGGTGTGATGGAATGTAATGCTCAGTCCTTCTTCAATTCCCTAGAATCATCTTGGGGGAAGGCCTACTTCTTGATGTTGATCTTGAGGGAAGGTGTTGAGAGTTCACGCTCAACATCATGTGATCATGTGTGCATAGCACCATCACGTGATCATATGTGCATAGCACTAACCTTATAGAGTGCTATAAAAGAAAGGGTTAGATCCCCTAACCCTAACCCTAAAAGGGTTTGTATATATTCTATTTTTTCAACTAAATCTAGTGTACAATTAGTCATTTGTGGTGTGCTCTCTAGCTGTGCCCTCTCTCCTCATCTCCACTCTTCTGCTCTCCCCTCTTCATATTTTGTCAAAGTTACTGACAGCTGTACGAAAGGTATCCCATGAGGATGCAATGAACACAAGAGGAATATTGCCTTAGTCTCTGCATCAGAATTCAGCTTCTAAGCTTGAAGCGGGCTGAAAATAATAATTAATTCATTCAAATGAGAAGCAATGGAGACCCCTTCCTTCCTTTGCAGCTCAAACAACCTCTTGATGTCTTCTCATTTACTATTGTGAAATAAACTGACTCTGCAAGATGAAGTCTAACACTAGAGTTTGCTAATGCATCCAAGTCATTCTAATCATCCTCGAACATAGCTTTAAGCTTAGCTGCAATCCTTTCCAAAGGTTTAATTTGCTTCTTTTGAATAAGCACATCCCTTATCTGTTCTTTCCGCAGAGAAAAGTTTATCCCATCAAAATTTTTAATGCTGAAAAACTCCTTTTCAGACATGGAAGAGGATGCCATTATGCAAATAAAGTAAAATCCCAAATGCTAGTGCCTACAAGAAAGAGAAGGTGGTATCCACTCCCTTGAGAGAGCAGCCTGGGATGTCTTCTTGTTCAGGTTCAGTGACAGAGATGTTTGGTCAGATGATGCATTTCTTATTCAGTCTCAGTCACTTTTGTTTTGCTGGTCGAACCATAGGGTGCAAATGCCTATCCATGCTCGGATTGACAGATTCTATGTGGGTGACTGGGCTCTTGATAGAGGGGGGACAGTTTGCATTGCACCCGGTGTTTCCACTTCAGACCATTTTCTGGTAATTTTGTCCATCTCAGAGCCTCATATGAGAGGACGGTCTCACAGTATCAGGATCCCCGATGCCTTATATACGGATGAGACTCTCATAGACGCAGTGTTGGAGATCTGGGTTTCTCATATGCAGGGGGGGTGGCTGGTCCTTCACATGTGGCCACAGCACTTGCCAGTATCAGCGACTTTTATTACTCCGTTGCTAGTAAAGCTGTCCCTCAGCATAAAATAGCATCTATGTGCTAAACGTCCATCAATAAAGCATCCCACAAGGCAATCTAGGCCTATCAACGCATCCAACAAGGATGGCAATGCATCCAAATGTCCTATAAAGCATCCATTGCAACCCAATGCAAACCACGAATGAGCGTATATGGCTCAAACTACAACCAAAGTGATCTGCATAAGGTGTGTGCCAAAAATCACAGTTCCATGGCAATTACCACTATTGAAAATAGGATCTAAGATGCACGTCACTAAACATGGACGTCACTGCATAATCAAACTCAACAAGACAATCTGCAAATACCTCTCTTTTGCTAGAACTACAAAATCCCGACTGTGGTGAATGGAAAACGGAGAGTCAACCCTTTCAATTGACCAAGAAATAAAATCTTAGGAAAGAAACCTTAGCAAATAAAGCTACGTGGCACATGTGTGCAAATATGAAGAAATTTGCAGCAGAGGAGATGATTGTCAACACACAGGATCACAACTCAGAGAATCCCTCACAGAATTGCCCAAAAATTTACAGACAACAGTTCTGGCCCACCATCCCCGATCCACCAGAACAGAAAAATCCGAAAATGGTAGCCTGACCAAGTGGGTCCATCTTACGAGCATACGAAACTTACAAGAGCTAGAAGAATACAAAGCCAGGAGTTGCTTTGGAAGTGTTTGCTTAAGCCGTAGGTTCATAGGACCTCCAGACGTAGAGGGAGCAAGGTGATGTACAAAATGAGCTTTTGAGCTTGTGCAAGGTTTCACAATGCTCACGGAATGAGCAATAGGTTCCAGATCCAAAGAATGGAAGCAACCACAACCCGCAAAATGGTTCACGGCTCACTCAGTGAAGAAAATCATGATAGGCTCTTCAAAAAATGACTTTTGCTTCCAAGAAAACCATCTATAGCTTGCCAAAACCACTCAGAGACTTCTAGAAACCACTTTTAGGCTCCTACAAGGTTCCAATACCACTTGGACAGCTCAAACAAGCATCCACAGACTTGCTCCGTCCTCCCATAGAGCTGCAGTAGTAGACTCCAGGCTCCAAGGACACACACGAGCTTAGCTAGACCACCCATAAGCATCAAATAGACCACCCGGGCTCTGATACCCATTGAGAGTGCTCTCAAAAGTGGAATGGAAGAGGGTGAGAGAGAGGGAGAGCCAAAAGAGAGCCACACAAGTTTTGGTGGGTGTAGAACACCCTAATCTTCTATGTCATCCATATATATATGTGTTTGAGTATTGTATATAACCGGGGTTAAGGCACAGTGGCCTTTAACTCCCACATCCTCTTTTTGGCATATTTGTCCTCTCAGAATTTGGGGCTTTTGCTAGATTGGTATCAATTGCAGTGACCTTTACTCAATTTGGGATTTCCTTGCATTTGCCTTGTGATTTGGGTAATTTATCTTCAAAATTTGGGGCTTTTGTATCTTGTGCCCTCCATTTGGCACTCTTGCCTTGGAGATTGCTTTACAGGAACATTCAACCACAATTTTTGGACAGATTTATCTTAGCTTTGCATTGGATAGATGTGCAGATATTTGCCCTTTGATCTCGGCTGGTCACTTTTGTAGGCCAATGTTCTCTTGGATAAATTTTGTTGCAAGACAGCTTATTGAGAGAATTTGGGGGATATCCTTTGCATTTTTTCTCAGTGTTTGAGCAGCCCTTTGTGGCATTTACACATGAATAGCCTTGCTATTATGTTTTGAGTGGACATTTGTAGACTTGCAGTCCACTCTTGAACAACTAGTCATTGCATTGGAGCCTTAAGGCTTTGACATTTGCAAGGCACTTTCCTTTTGGGGACTTTTCATTTGCAATGCAAACCATGAGTCATTTGGAATGCTTGTTGTTGAGCATAGACTTGATGGTACCAACTATCCCATGTGGTCGTACTTGGTGTGCCACTTGTTGAATTTTGGAAAATTGTATTTGCGTCAGAGACTATACCTGTCTCTCTAACAGAGGCACCTGCTGTCATCGCAGCCACTATAAGTAGTGTTATAGCTCCCACTGCCACTTCTCGTTCATCTACCAATGCTCCCGATGTGCGTACGCAGTACTTTCCACACCGAAGTAGATTAGTGGAATCAAAGAGATGCATGAGCACATGCAGTGATTGTTATGAATGGTGAAAGGGAGGTTATACCTAACATTTGGTCTTGCAAGACAACTAAGGTTGCATAGCCAACCAATCACATTCGGAATGAGGCCAGGGTTACCTATTTGCGTAGGCAACTCGATGGTGTTAACATGAACGAAGAGGACAGCATGAAGCCTACCTCACACAAATTAAGGATTTCAGAGAGTAGCTTATCATGTTAATGAGATTGCCCTAGATTCACAAGTTGTGACTACAACACTTGATGGGCTTTGTGACTCATACCAAGGATGGGATACGACATTAAGGCTAGTGGCTATGGGTAACCCCAACCAATATTCTTTCAATCAGGTTGTTTCTATGCTTTGCAGGAGGAGCAGAGTCATCAAAACACAAACAAGACTGCATCTACTCATGCAGATCAGACCTTTGCCACCTGATCACAGGAGCAAAGGCAAAGGGGGGAAAATTTACTGCAAGCCCAAACCTTCATCTAGCACCTGATCATCTTCTTCTCCTATTGATGGGAAGAAGGGTTGTTGTAATTATGGTAGGAAGAAAAAATTATAGCAAGCCCAAACCTTCATCTAGTATCCCATCATCTTCTTCTCCTATTCATGGGAAGAAGAAGAAGAGCTGCAATTATAGCACGAATCCCGACCGTGACATCTGTGAATATCGGAAGCGCATTGCTTAGGAGAAGAAAAAATAGCAAAAAGGTCTAGCAGTCACACTCATGAGGTAGCAAACTTGCTCAAGATGACAAGGCATCTGTTGTGATGTGCCACTATAATCTAGAAATGCATGCTTCCGTTTTATATCTTTCAAATTCTGAGTCAGGTTCATATTTTGACAATGGTACTTTTAAGCACATTACCTTTTGCAAATCTCTATTTCAATCCTTGAGTGATTCTCCGCATTTGTCACCTGTGCCATAAATGTAGCTTATCTTGTGAAAGGGATTGGTCAGGTGCAAGTCACATTAG